>NC_089817.1:34678653-34738626 GCF_029633855.1 Hoplias malabaricus
ACACACTCTATCAGATTAGGACTAAAAATGAAACCCACACAGACACAGAGAGAACACACCACACTCCTCACAGACAGTCACCCAGAGGAAACCCACACAGACACAGGGAGAACACACCACACTCCTCACAGACAGTCACCCGGAGGAAACCCACACAGACACAGGGAGAACACACCACACTCCAGGTGTATTTTATATATACTTATTTATTTATGTATTGGTTTTAACCTCACTCTGAAGCAGGATTGGTCAGTTTGGTGAACCAGACAGAAGCAACAGAACTCTTTCTCGTCATAACCAAGGCTAGCTATGCTACATCCCGTAGCAGTTCTACGAGCAGCCTCCCACTCAAAGCCAATGAGAAGTTAATCGAAACATACCATAAAGCCTTGGTCATTTTTAGTCCTCCATTCATGTTCAGGGTTCTATAGAGAACCATTCTCTTTACTAAAGAACCCTTGAAGAACCATCATTTTTAAGTGTGCACAGGACCACTCGTTTCTGCTGCAGTACGTATTTCTAAACAAGGCTTTAGACTTGATGTTGGAACTTTGCTGTGAGGATTTGATGGCTTTCAGCCACATAAACATTGGTGAGATCAGAAATTAAGCTACAGTTGTGTTTGTAAGAAGTGAATGAGATCTAGGTTGTGTTTATTAACCTATCAGTGAAGGGTATTAGCTTCATATCTCCAGTCCAAAACACAAATCCATTTAATTTCACACCAGACCGTGTCTTTGACTCCCTCAGTGTCCCTCAGCGTCCATCGCTGGCCTCTGCTCTGTCCAGTCCGAGCTCCATCCCTGGCTCGTGGTCATGTGAAATTAATTCATTTAGCTGTTGATTGCAGAGCTCCCGCCCGACGGAGCCCGGCAGTGATGACCCCATCATGTGCGGGATGTTTAAAAGGGAATTTGCCGCCGGGACCCTGATAGAGCCCTATTAAAATAAAAGCACTCAGCATAGAAAGTGCCTCATTATGTTTGACGCTCTCCTCAGGACTGTTCCAGAGGGCCATCGCCCAAAGCGGCTCCGCCATCTCCAGCTGGTCCGTTAACTACCGGCCGCTCGACTACACCAAGATCCTCGCCAAGAAGGTGATGTGTTGTCTTTATGATTCACGATTCATGTGTTTCATTAATAAACCCAGCGTTACTCTCTTTGTCAGTGATGCTCCGGTCGGATCCGGTGAGGCTTGATTTGGAAATCAAGGAGGAGGGGGCCCAGTAAACATTTAGCCGTTGATTCAACGTTAAAGACGACTATTAGACGTATTTTGGACGTTCATTGACGTTATTAATTGGTCCTGAAATAAATTACTTGTATAAAAAACGCATTTTGGACGTCCACTGACGTTATCGATTGGTCACCACTTAACTAACTTATTACGATGGATTTTAAAATAGTTTAAAATATGTCCTTGACGGACAGACTACTTTTAGACCTATTTTAAACATCCAGGGACGTTCCTTGTTTAACGGGGGGGGGGGGGGGGGAGGTGGTTCCGACCCTCCTCCTAACGTGACATAGTGCAGTTTCTGCAGTGCTTCGTCCACAGAGTAAAAAATATCCATAAAATTTATGGTAAAAAAAACGACAGCTGTGTTTGCCAAAATTTCACCGTGAAAGATACAAACTACATAATATATTTTGTTTACAGTACTTTTCTGTTAAAACCAGATAATAAACCCATAGTATTTATATAAAAATAACAAAGAAACATTGTTTTACCATAAAATTTACATGTAAACAGTGTTACAAATGAGAGAATGGAGCCTCTTTACTTAGATACAGTCAAAGCACATCCTAAATTCAAAATCACAGAAAATACGGCAAAGCAAGGCATGCTGGAAGCTCCTAATGAGTCTCAGCTCCTCCCAGTCCTTGACCACGTGTACGCTCCCTAATGGTTTGTGCATTTAACAGTGAAATAACTTTTTTTTTACAGTAAAGAGATGTGTTTTGGCTGATTTACGGTATTCGCTGTATTTCACTGTATTTCACTGTTACAGAAAATGTCTTTAACCTTTTTAGAGTTTATAGTCATTTACTGTCATGGATTTACAGTTTTTCACCGTAAAATTTACAGGCATTTTTCTACAGTGCAGTGTAGCAACAACAGAGGCTCTGTTTTCCCGGTTACAGCTTGAATCTCTACCTTTGAATTTTAAAGTTAAAAAACAACCTAGTGTTGTATCAAAACCTATAAATATTTATATTGTTTACAGAGTATTTATTAAGCTATTTAATAATAATTAATAGCTGTTATTGATATTAATTGTGGAGCGTGGCGCTATTTAATACTGATTAAAGAGTTACAGCACTCTGCAGAAGTCTCAGGCACCTATGATTATTATTATTATTATTATTGTTATTATTATTATTATTGTTATTTAAACTAATTAATCCCCTCAGTAACTGTGGTTCTTGTATAAAATGATATATAGTTACCATATAAAAACTATTTGTTTGTTCTAAAGAGTAGTATCTGTGTTGTGAGCGAGTGAGGAACATGGTGTGTTTGCAGATGTTCTAACACAATGAAGTGTTTATTATCCTCTGACACTAGGCATGGGACGATCACCTCAAACAACACTCGACTGTCACCAGGAGGGGTTAAATCAACACATTCACACACACACACACACACAGACACACACACACAGACACACACAGACACACACACTCATACACACACACACACACACACAGACACACACACACACAGACACACACACTCATACACACACACACACAGACACACACACACACAGACACACACAGACACACACACTCATACACACACACACACACACTCATACACACACACACACACACACACAGACACACACAGACACACACACTCATACACACAGACACACACACACAGACACACACACTCATACACACAGACACACACACACACACACACACACACACACACACAGACACACACATTCACACACACACAGACACACAACACACACACTCATACACACACACATTTTTCCCTCTGAAATATTCAGCTCAGTCCAGGATTCTGGTCCACATTAAAATGTGTAGCACACACACACACACATTCACACACACACAAACACACACACACACACACACAGACACACACACTCATACACACTCATACACACACATTCACACACACACACACAACACACACACTCACACACACACATCATTTTTGTTTGTTTTTAGAGTTAATAGTCTCTTACTGCTCAGATAAATTTCTCAGGGTCCTAAAACTTTAGCAGAGTGCTGTATCATATCAGAAGTAGCATTTCGACTGTATTTAATAATGTTCTCATAAAAAAACAGCTCATGGCTGTTAGGCTTTGAGTCTATTGTTTACCGCTCACCACTTTCTCGCTAGATATTTTCACTTGGATCTGATCAAACGGTGAAAACAGAGGAATGTTTAATATTGAGACCCATTTCACAGCACTGTGTGTGTCATGCTATATCTGTACCACCCCCTCTCACCACCCCTGCCCCCCTCAGGTGGGCTGCACTTACAGTGACACGGCCGAACTGGTGGACTGTTTCCGGAGGAAGAGTTTTCGGGAGCTGGTGGATCAGGACATCCAGCCGGCGCGCTACCACATCGCCTTCGGGCCCGTGGTGGACGGAGACGTGGTGCCGGACGACCCGGAGATCCTCATGCAGCAGGTTCCCACAACTTCTAACTTATTAAACAAGCACTTTTCCTGCTCTTCTGGGAAGGCTTTATAGCAGATATTGGAGCATTGCTGTGAGGATTTGATGGCTTACAACCACACAAGCTTTAGTGAGGTCAGGTGCTGATGTTGGAGGATGAATCCAGGATCATATACATCCCCAAAGCTCCGTTGTCTAAAAACCTCCAGATGGCGTTTCTCTGCCGTGAGCAGAGAGAGAGAAAGCCTAGCACCGGACCCAGACGCTTTGTTTTTTTACCCGTTTACAGACACCGGGGCTTCGTAAAACACATTAGAGCTTAGACTTTAACCATGATTCTCATGCATTAAAGCACCCCTGTGTTTCCCGTTCTTCTGCTCGTCTTTATCTGAATGCCTGAAGGTGCCTTTGCTCTCTGGACTGAAGGCGTTCTCAGGGTCTGACTCTAGTTTTCCGTGCCGTGTGTGAAGTGGGTCACTGTTTGCGATGCATATGTGTCGTCCATACGCAGATCTGACCCCAGGCTCTGTTCTTACGGCAGTTATATCATATCTGGGTCAGTATTTCTAATTCATATATGATATCCATATGCAATTTGGACCGGGGGCTTTTGTTGGGGAGTGGGACACAGTGACGAGGTGCTAACACTTTATTCGAAAGTTCCCTTATAGACGACGTTTGTAAATGCACCGACTAAAGTAAGAGGCTCCCAAACTGTTTTCTGCAGTGCCCCACTGCACCCAGCTCTGACACACACACACACACACACACACACTTGTCTTTCTCATCCAAACTCCACTGGAGTCTTTAGAATTCACACAAAGCTGCATCTTCTTGCATCTTTCAAGTCACATGCCTCATGTGTCTCATGTGTCTCATTCATTTGCCCCCGCTGCACATGAGCTTAACGTCACCATTTGTGATGAGCTTGTGCAGGGTTTGGGTCATGTGTCTGTCTTTAGGTCTAATTTCTCAGTGTTGATTAAAGGGAGAGTTCCTGAACTACGACATCCTGCTGGGAGTCAATCAGGGAGAAGGCCTAAAGTTTGTGGACGACAGCGAGGGGGAAGACGGGATCTCGGCGCCTTCCTTCGACTACACCATTTCTAACTTTGTGGACAACCTTTATGGATACCCAGATGGTGTGTATCTCTCTCTCTCTCTCTCTCTCTCTCTCTCACACACACACACACACACACACACACACACACACCTTGTTGTCGTAATGAACTTATTCTTTCCAGGAATTTATCTTCTACCGTCGTTATACTGACACCTACTGGCCTGAATTTTTCAGAGATTATTTGCTGAACCTATTGTAAAAGCCTGCCCCCATTTGGGGGACCCACTCCATGGATCATATCCTTCAATAAATGGTCCTCTGTATGAGAATCGTCTGCACCTTTAAGAAGGTTTCCTTCCTCTCACTCAGGTAAAGACATCCTGCGAGAGACGATAAAGTTCATGTACACGGACTGGGCGGACCGAGACAACGGAGACATGCGGAGGAAGACCCTGCTGGCTCTTTTCACAGACCACCAGTGGGTGGCGCCGGCGGTAGCCACGGCAAAGCTGCACGCCGAGTTCCAGTCTCCGGTTTATTTCTACACCTTCCACCACCACTGCCAGACGGAGGCGCGGCCGGAGTGGGCCGATGCGGCGCACGGAGACGAGATCCCGTACGTCTTCGGCGTCCCCATGGTCGGAGCCACGGACCTGTTCCCCTGCAACTTCTCCAAGAACGACGTGATGCTCAGCGCCGTCGTCATGACCTACTGGACCAACTTCGCCAAGACCGGGTGAGTATTAACAGACCAGGCTTTACGTCTGTTAACAGTTACACCTTTTAATGAGGGGCTCGTTATAATTATTCATTCATTAATTAATTATTTAATTGTTGTGACTCATGGTATTACAGCTTCAAAATAATGATGTTCCACTGAGCAGTAACAGGCAGAAAAAATCCTCTGCCATTGCTACTCCAGGATGGATACGAGCTCCGCCCCCTCGCCTGAGTCTGTCCAATCACAGCGCTGGACCCGTGTTTATGTGAGAGCGCAGAGACGAGGTTAAACTCAGCAAAACAGACACAACGAGCGCGGAGAAATAAGAGCACTGAGTAAAAACGGAGAAGAAAGAGAACAGAGTGAAAACGGCTAAAAACCAGAGCTTCTGCTCCTCGCTCCTCACTGCTGTGCGCTCGGGGTCGGGGTGAACAGCGAGCGGCTCGTTATCATTTAAAGGAACAGGTGCTGAAAGCGGGCGTTCTGAACAGGGGCTGTTTACACAGGGGGAGAACACTGCTGTGGGGCTCGTGGGGTTTGGACCAAAGCGGGTCACAGACGCTTCATTAAGAAACAGAACTGTGTTCCACTGTGGAGAAGAGGAGAACCTAGTCCTGGTCTTCACATGATTTTGAAAGGAGATTTTCCACAAAGAGGAGTTCCTCACGTTCCTCACGTCCTGCAGCTGCGGTGCTGCCCCATTAAAGCTGCGCTGTCTCTAACGGGGTTAAATATTCAGATCAGATTTGTTTCTCCAGCTTTACCTGATCGGATTTGCGCGTTTAGTCACAGCTGAAGCTTCTGCGTCGGCGTTTAAGAAAGCCTTCCAAATCGCAATAGAAACCATACCTTTTGATGTCGCCGACTTCAAAGAAAAGATCAAATCGGTGGTGGAATGTGATCAGATTTGACTGCGCATACGCAGAGGTTTAAGAAACTCGGCTTTAATGCAGACGCTAGGAGACTGTTGGAGTTAGAAGAGTTCAGAGGAACGTAGATGTGTTCGTTTCGCTCACACAGAGGTTCGGGCTGTGAGCATCATCCGGGAATTTACCGAACCGAAAGAGTCAGTTCCGCACCTCGTTCGGAAAAAGAGTCGAATGCTGAATTCTGCAAATGTATCTGTCCATAACAGGGGTCCTTACCGCTCCACCTCCCGCTCATTGCACACTGACAGCTCATAAACACAGATAGTGCTTTTCCACCAACGTGGAACAGGCTCCGTTCCGGATCACGGACCTTGTTTTGAACCGTTCGGCTCGTTCTACCAACAAAAAAGGGCTCTGGAACCTGAAACGTTCGTTCATAGAAGGAAACCAAACAATAGCAGGTTTTTCAGCACGAACCGTGAGGACGTCTGGGGGCGTGTCTAGTTACAGGAGCAAGGAGCGATGGCGACACCCACAAGGAACACAGTGTAGTCTTCTACGTCGCCTCGTCGCCAAAAACTGATCTGTGTTTGCTTTGTGGAGAAGGACGTCTGTTACAACAGCACAAACACTCACAGGTCGTCTACACGCTCCGCCAGCTTCTCACTTCTGTTTACTGCCGCTGTGCAGCGCCCCCTGTTGGTGACATGTACTGTGACGTATCCACGGTTTTCACTAAAACTGGTGTAAACGCGTCTGGTTCGCTGAACAGCACCAAGGTTCTAGTAAACCCGAACAGAGCCAGTTCAAGAGCCAGAGTTTTCCTTTGGTAGAAAAGGGCTTAGAGGGAGCCGTGTCCTGTTACGACGCTCTACAGCATGGTTTTTCAAACTGTTTTTCAAGTGACCAATGTTTTGTCGACTGATTCATTTCACGACCCCGACAACACAAACACTGAATGTTTACTACCAAATGAAACCTTTAATTTGCCTTAAAACTGACAATTTTATTAAATTGACGGAAAAACCCGAGCTCGCTGTGGAAATTCTTGAACGCAAGCGTGATGTCACTGGTGGACAACAGCTGAACAACGCCGCGGTAAAACACAGTTATGACTGACTGTTATGACAGTATCTAGCTAAATAACCAACATTATTCATGACAATAGCCTAGCAATAAGCTAAACTCAAATGTAGAGGTACCGTTATTCTTGTAAATGTGATCGAAGTCGAACTCGAATTCATCCGACACTCTAAACCTCCGTAATGCAGCTACGTAGCCGAGTATAATCTGAGCACCGAGTTTAGCGAGTCAAGCTAACGTTAACTAACACCAACTAAAACAGGCGAAGTGAGTGTCCTTACCCTGTTTACCTCCATGTTACAGAGGCTCTTGAACACCTTTACCACACTGTAACTAAAGTCCAACAGCTCCTCTGATATCACTGCAGACTGGTGCAGAGCTGCTACAGAGCGGCGCTAGTCGCCTGGGAATGAAGCGCTGCTCTGTTTTATTTGAGTTCAAATGACGTATCAGGGTCTTGAAGGGTCGTCCTCTTTTGTAGGGCTGGGATTTTAACCACTGCACCTTGTAACTCAGCTCCAACAGCAGCAGCTGGGGAAACTGCACAGTCTGGGTTGCAGCATAACGTAAAGCTCGCACCAGAGTGTTCGTGTTCATGTTCATTTGTGCTTCTCACACTCCCTATTCCTTCACAGTGATCCCAACAATCCAGTGCCGCAGGACACCAAGTTTATCCACACCAAGCCCAACCGCTTCGAGGAGGTGACCTGGACCAAGTTCAGCTCCAAGGACAAGCAGTACCTGCACATCGGCCTCAAGCCCCGAGTGCGGGACAACTACCGCGCCAACAAGGTGGCCTTCTGGCTGGAGCTGGTGCCTCATCTTCACACAATCGGCGAGGGAATCGGCTCCATCACCACGAAGCTGCCATCAGTAGGATCAGGAGGGGGAGGGTCCCATCGGGCCGGGAGGAAGATTCCAGTGCAGAGTCCAGGGACCAGATCTACCCGGCATCCGGTGGTCTCTACTTATCCTCCGGATCCAGATCCGGACAGTTCGGAGCGCCCTCGGTTTTCTCCATTCCCGGAAGCCACTCGGGATTACTCGACAGAGCTGAGTGTGACGGTCGCAGTGGGAGCCTCGCTGCTTTTCCTCAATGTCTTGGCCTTCGCCGCCTTGTACTACAAGCGAGATAAGAGGCACGAGCTCCTGCAGCGGAGACATCGCCGTCTCTCGCCTCAGAGGGGTGCCGGAGGACATTCCTCGGGCATCGGTGGCATCTCGGGAATCGCAGGAATTGCTGGGATTACAGGAATGGCCCCGCCCCACAATGACCTGGCACTCAGCCAGGAGGAGGAGCTAATGTCCCTTCAGATGAAGCAGCAGAGGGTGGAGCTGGACCACGGGACTCCCCTAGTGCCGCGAAGTCTCCACGGTGACCTAGAGCCTCTCCGACCGCCCGCCTGCCCGCCAGATTACACGCTGGCGCTGAGACGGGCACCTGAGGACGTGCCACTGATGACGGCCAATGCCCTGTCCATGATGCCCAGCACCATGGCCGGCATGCAGCCCCTCCACGCCTTCAACACCTTCCCCCCCACCCCTGCACCTGTCCCTAGCTCTAGCCACAGCAACAATGCCCTGCCACACCAGCACTCCACCACCAGAGTATAGTAGCAGCACCTCCAGAACCAGAGGAACCTCCAGGAACCATGGGGAACATCCTCCATGAACCAGGGGGATCCTGTGGGAAACTGGGGAACTTCTAGGGACTGTGGTAAAGCTCCAGGAACCAGGAGGAACCTCCAGGAACTTGCGAACTTCTAGGAACTGTGGGGAATCTCTAGGAACTGGGAAAACCTCTGGCAACCAGGGGATCCTCCAAGGACCGGGGGGTCCTCCAGGAACCAGGGGAACCTGCACTTTTAAGAACTCGCCCCTACTATACCATCGGAAAGTGCAGAGAGAGTTTTCTGTTTGTCGGTTTGTGTCGCTGTAAAGAAAACCTCGTGCTGGTATTAGACAAAATTCCTTCATCACCACCATTAGAGGGCAGCAGTGAGTGATGTTTGTTTACTTGAGTTAGAGCTGTGCGTGTTGTCAGTTGGGAGCTTATTCCGGCAGCTAGAGAACGAGGAAGTGATCGTATTCAGTTAAAGGCTGGCTTTTAATTTCTCCCTTAAGACCAACCAGCACAAGGATATTTTCACAGCATAACATCACACAAACTCAGCACAATCAGCAAACGTTTCCCCCCTTTCCGATCGTATAGTGGCGCTGAATTCCCACAGGTGGAACCTCCCTCGCTAACTCGTTGGACACAGACTCTCCTGAGACACTGTTCGAACACTTATTCCTCTTGTCCTTTTACCTCTAACCCCACAAGTCCTCCCTCTGTTTCTCTCTCTCTTTCTCTCTTTCTCTCTCTTCTTGGAAGAGTTTTATTCTGAGAAGCTCTGGATTCTCATTTGTCAAAGTTCCGGCTGGAATTTCCACCTTAAATTTATGGTCGATGAAAAGCTCCACCTTAAATTCAAGGTGGAACAGGGGAAAATTCCAATGCGAAACCCACCTCAACCTTGAACTCCAAGTCTCCGCTTCCGTTCTTATCTCTGCATCGCTTTCTTCTCGCTGTGTTTTCTTTCTCTCCTTCTTCCCCCCCCCTCACCCCTTCGCTCCTTATCGGGTTGTTTTTCTCGTCTCCTTTTTCACACCAAGTGACGGAGCAGTTTTTCGCCTACGTCAGAACACTTTTATAAACCATACGAAGTGTTAAAGAAGAAAAGTGAGTGTGTTGCTGAGAAGCTTCATAAGGAACAAAGTCAGGGGGAAGAAAGAGTGCGAAGGTTCTGATATCCGTTTTTACCAGCATTTCCGAGCCAAGTACTGTGATAATCGTCCAATCAGACGCTGGACTCTGATTGAAGGACTGACTTGGAGTGGACTGCCCCCCCCCCCCACCCCCCAAAAAAAAATTGGATCAGAAAAACGGGGGAAAAAAAAGTGCCAAAACCTTGTTTCTTTTTACATTTTTTTCCTCTCGTCTTTATTTGCTTTTTTTTTAATTGTTTTTCTTTGGCGTTGACTTTGCGCTGGTCTCTGTTCATGGGACGAGATGGAAAATATAAATAAGAATATCTATAAAGAGTCTAAATATAGAGAATTATCCAATTTATACCTTGTTTCCTCTCTCTGTTTCTCTCATTCTCTCTCTGGGAAATTTGCATGATTTATTTTCTAGAAAAAATGGACATCTTTTCTCGTCTCCTTTTTATAATCGATGTCCTTTTCCTCTCTTTCTCGCTCTGTTTTTCTTTTTTGCTCTCTTTTTGTGCGCCACGTCCCGTTTTTGTTCTTCTTCTTCTTCTGTAGATACTGAAGCATATCAGGAAACTGATAACGATCACAATAAAAAACGATGAAGAGATCCCTTCTTTTTATTTTCTTTTGCTGTGAACCCACTCCAAAGGACTTGTTAACCCCTTCCCCGCCACTCCTGTAAATTTTCACTGTATTCACCGCTGACCGTTGAAAAGCGGTCACTCTCAACGTCAGGACTCCCACTGTTCTTTCTGTCTTTCTTTTCTTTCTCTGTTCTCCTTCTCTCTCTCTCTCTCTCTCTCTCTCTCTCTCACTCGTATCCGGATGGCCAGCTCTATTCCCGCCGTCTTCTCCCCCTCATGGCACCAAGGAGGCCACAAGAGAAGAAGAAGAGACTGAGTGAGTGAATGAGGGAACGCGGAGCTCCAGGGCGAAACGGACTCCCCACTGGCCGAGTGCTGGCCTTTAGGGTCAAAGTGGGTCGCCCAGGTTGGGGCCCGGGGGGCTGGCAAAATATGTGGATGACGCTAAGTGTTCCAGGCTCCTGTTGGTGAACTCTACCCATGACTATGACATCATCAACACAAGCCAAACAAGGACTCGGCGGAAAGAAGCCTCACAAACACTTAACACCACCTCATTTTTCTGTTTTGCTCGTTTCCCCTTTTTTTGGAAACACACTCACAGACGGAAACTGCTTTCAAACCAGGAACCGGGAGCAAAAACCCGGACCGGAAACAAACAAACAAAAAAACAACAACAAAACAACACAAACTGTAATTTCTTTTTTCAAAGTGTAAAAGAAAAGACCTGGTCTTTGTAAATATTCTGTTTATGGTTTGGTTTACAGCTGAACAGCCCCAGAAACACACAGGTGCAAGTTTGACTGGTCCAGGATCTGCTCTTTCTTTTCTTTCTTTCTTTCTTTTCTTCCTTTTCTTTCTCATTAGACTCTGTTGATTTTGCTGATGTCTGGGCCATGGACTTTTATTAAACTGGTTTTTCAGAAGCAGGCGAAAATAAGGGAGACACACTGAACGGTTTAAGACAGAGACTCGCCTCGCGGCTACATGTGTTGGCCAGTTTATTGGAAACAGCTTCTATATAGCGGCACTTTGAAATAAAACTGATCAATATCCAGATCAGGATCAGGATTAACTGTTGTGTGTGTTCAGATGGACAAGGAATAGGTCTTTGGTCACACAACAGCTCACAGTGCAGAGAATGACAAGAGCTAGTCATTAATATTTGACAGAATGCCATATTATTATTATTATTATTATTATTATTATTATTATTATTATTATTTTGAGGTCAGTCATGTCTGATTTTAGAAGCAGGTCTGTTTGGCTTGTTGTTGACTGTACTGTAAATTGTCTTACATATGGTCCACAGTGTGTACATCTATGCTAAGTGTTTCCAATAAAATGGCCAAATGCATTGCCTCGTGGTAGGGGTTTCTAATAAAGTGGCCACTCTGTGGAGCTGTGTCAGAACCATGAACTGAAACAGCAGCTCCAATCTCCCTCCTCATGCTAACGGCTAACAGATACCCATCTGTTTTCATTCACTGTTAGCCACATTAGCATCACTGGCTAATTAGCCACTGTACAAATGCAGACCTCTTCAAAATAAAGGTTCTTCAGTGGTTCTCGGTTTGGAAGTTCGGTTCTAGGAAAGAAGTCCTGCAGCTAGCACAGCTTAAAAATAGTGTAAGTGGCTGTAAGTTTGAGGAAACGCTCATCACGTGATTTTTTTTCTGAAGTGAAGGGCATTAATCAGGATTTTACTTGTTTTTGCCGCAGTTAGGCTTCTCTACTCCTCTGTGAAGGATTTACCCTTCGTGTTGGAACATTTCTGTGAGGATTTGATGGCATTAGAGAGGGCAGGTGAAGATTCATCACTCCAGAGACACTGAGGGGCTTTATACCCCTCCTGCCCACAGCTGGCATTGGGTGTGGATGTTATTATACAAGCTCTGTGCACCTTAACGTAGCAGATATCACTGAAGAGATGCCTACAAACGTCTCCTGGATCGTACAGTGCATTTTGAGAATGTTTGCAGCTGATAGAAAGAATCGGACTGTTGTTTGTTATTATTTTTAGATTTGTTTTCCAATGCAGGACTTTTATTATGTAAATTGTTCATTTAAAAAAAGGGGGGGCTTGTGAAGAAGCTGGTATCGCTGTTCTAGAAAATCACGCCTGACCCACTCTCAGAATCATGTCTCGACTACTTCTCAACAGCACTGTGGGCTCCCCCTGCTCCTCAGACCGGCTGCAGGTTCAGGTTCAGGTTCAGGTTCAGGTTTAGGTTTAAGTTTATGTTTATCATAGAGGTTTAAAACTGATCCAACACCATTGGGAGAGGAGCTGATTTCTGGCTTATCTATTTTGCTGTGAATTTGAGCTGCGTATTATATTTCAGAATAGAGAATTTAAACTGTCCATATTTTTCTAAAGAGTTAACAAAAAAGAGTAAATAAATAAATGAATGAATAAATAAAGGAATAAATGAAGGGGGAGAGCGTCCGGTGGCAGCGGTCAGACACACGAAGCACACTTTCACCAAGGGTTTATTGGTGATTCTCTACAGTCTGCCGTGGCCATGTGTCGTAAAGAAACACAACAAGTACAAAAAAAAAAAACAATGGAGGAAAAGATATTTAAAAATGAAGACATTTACAAAGTGCAACTGTTCAAATATTCATGCTGGGTTTCCCAAAAAAACAATAAAAAGACTTGCACCTGTTGGTTTTCCTTGTGTCCGATTTTGGATGAAGTGCCGGATGCGTGCGGATAAAGAGGGGGGTGGGGGGGGACAGCGTTAATATTTCTATTTCATATAAAGGCTATTACACACTGTATGTTGTGTATCTGAACTGGAGAACATTAAAAGACATTATTAAACAGAACTCTCCGCCTCCTCACTCAGCTCAGCCAATCACGGCCCGCTAAACTCGTTCATTATTCATAATCATTTTCTGTCAATTGTGGCAGAGTTGCTGTTCTCCCTGTGTCTGCATGGGTTTCCACCCACAGTGCAAACACAGTAGTAGTGTGTGTCCACAGGTGTGTGTGTGTGTGAGTGACTGGGTGAGTGTGTGTCACTTCCTGTAAGCACTTCCTCCTGATCCGGGTGCTGTTGGATCTGGAGCCCATCTGGAATCTTCCTGCAGTGAAATATTTATTGACTCACGGAGATGAAGTTGAAGTCAGATGATGGAGAGAGAGTCGCTCTAAAGTCAGAGATGGTGGGAGCTCAGACGATTTGTGATGGTCTTACCTCGGACTCGCACCAAATCCCCGGTAACACCCAGCGCTAGACCACAAGACTAAACACCACCAAACAAACACACACACACTATAACAAGACTAAACACCACCAAACACACACACTCTAACAAGACACCAAACACACACACACACACACACTATAACAAGACTAAACACCACCAAACACACACACACACACACTATAACAAGACTAAACACCACCAAACAAACACACTCTAACAAGACACCAAACACACACACAAACACACACACACACACACACACACACACACTATAACAAGACTAAACACCATCAAACACACACACACACTCTAACAAGACTAAACACCACCAAACACACACACACACACTATAACAAGACTAAACACCACCAAACACACACACACACACACACTCTAACAAAACACCACCAAATACACACACACACACACACACTAACAGATCTAAACTCCACCAAACACACACACACTCTAACAAGACTAAACACCACCAAACACACACACACACACACACACACACACACACACTCTCTAACAAGACTAAACACCACCAAACATACACACACACACACACTCTAACAAAACGCCACCAAATACACACACACACACACACACACTAACAAGACTAAACACCACCAAACACACACACACACACACTCTAACAAAACACCACCAAATACACACACACACACTCTCTAACAAGACTAAACACCACCAAATACACACATACACACACACACACACACACTCTCTAACAAGACTAAACTCCACCAAACACACACACACACACACACACACACTAACAAGACTAAACACCACCAAGTACACACACACACACACACACACACTCTAACAAGACTAAACTCCACCAAACACACACACACACACACACACACACACACACTCTAACAAGACTAAACACCACCAAATACACACACACACACACTAACAAAACTAAACACCATCAAACACACACACACACACACACTAACAAGACTAAACACCACCAAATACACACACACACACACACACTCTAACAAGACTAAACTCCACCAAACACACACACACACACTCTAACAAGACTAAACACCACCAAATACACACACACACACACTCTAACAAGACTAAACACCACCAAATACACACACACACACTAACAAAACTAAACACCATCAAACACACACACACACACACACTATAACAAGACTAAACACCATCAAACACACACACACACACACACTAACAACACCAAACAAACACTCACACAATTCTCAAATTCTCAGGTGCCTACATGTTTTTGAACAGTGCTATATGTACTATCTTACCTCTGTATGTAAATTCACTGGAGTACAGTGCTGTGGACAAGCGACTCGTACAGTGCACTGACTTCATTAAGGACCTCGCACATCACGAGACTCATGTTATTCTCTGCACACGATCTGGCTTCAGCGCAAGAGGCTGCTTTCCCGGCTCTTCATTAGCAGGTGGAGTTAAATA
This sequence comes from Hoplias malabaricus, assembly GCF_029633855.1. Taxonomy (NCBI): domain Eukaryota; kingdom Metazoa; phylum Chordata; class Actinopteri; order Characiformes; family Erythrinidae; genus Hoplias; species Hoplias malabaricus. The sequence goes on from NC_089817.1 coordinate 34,694,113, forward strand.
TGGCTCAGATATGCGTGGAGTAGCTGCAGCTTTCATGCATAATGCACGAGCGCCTCTTAATTGGATAAATCCAATGCCCTTTTCCCTAGACTTTAGGAAAGCAGGATAATTAATGTGAAAGCAGGCCCTAAAAACCCAGCTCTGCTCTTCAATTAAACATAGCTGCAGCGCTAGGCCCATTCCTTCATTCCTTACCTGACGCTGCAGGCACTCGCTTCCAGGTGTGGCCCACTGGGGCCGGGGGTCACCACTGTTTCACCTCCTCCTCCTCTGTGTGTGTGTGTGTGTGTGTGATTTAATCCCCTCTTGCTTTTTAGATGCCCTTATCAAATTGTTTTTGCTTGTATACAGGCACATTCTGTTGCTCTGCATACCCCCCACAGAGCAGGTGTGATGTGGTGGTGGATCATTCTCAACATCCAGCCGACAGCGTCCTGTGTCACTGATGAAGGACTAGAGGACGAGCGACACACACTGTGCAGCGACAGATGAGCTACTGTCTCTGACTCTACATCTACAAGGTGGACCAACGAGGGAGGAGTGTCTCACAGAGTGGACAGAGAGTGGACACAGGGGTTAAAAACTCCAGCAGCACTGCTGTGTCTGATCCACTCTACACCAGCACAACACACACTAACACACCACCACCACGTCAGTGTCACTGCAGCGCTGAGAATGATCCACCACCACATCACACCTGCAGTGGCTCTGTATCGACAGTGAGTGTAGAAACTAGATCGTTTTACATTAAAGGAGTTTTTTTAAATGTCTAAACCGGATTAATAAGAGTCCCATGCTCCTGAGCTGTAAATAAAAGTCCTGTAACGGCTGAACCGAGTTTGTTTTTTGTTTGACAACAGCGCCATCTGGTGGACGGACACAGGTTTGCAGACACAGAACTTTCTCTCGTGTTTTATTCCATACTCCACAGGTATTTTTACTGCTAGTTTAATTCATGAATGAATAGAATTGTAGTAAAAGGTATAAACAGAATTGAAGCTTGTGGAGCTCTGAGGTCATTTCTTTTTTTTTTGTCTAAATTAAAAAGCTGAATGAGAAACATGAGCAACAGGAGAGAAGAGAGCAGAACCCACACAAATGAATGAAATCAAAGCCACAGAATTATTACTAGGTGAAAATATAACTGAGATCTTTCTTCTTCTGTAAAGGCTTCATCCTGATCGGAGTCATGTCGGGTCCAGAGCCCACATGGAATCACTGGACACACCATGGACAGAGCACCAATGTATCACAGGGCGTCACACACTCACCCAGTCACTCAGTGAGTGTGTGACGGACTGGTGCTATGTCCGGGGTGTTCACACGATGATCAGATCACGATTAAGTAAATGCAGAAGATGAGAAAGTAAAACAGGTGCCCGACTTCCTCATGTAGTTAGCCCATATATAATTACAATAATAATTAGTACAACTTCACTGAGTGTCGTTTATGTGTGTGATGTGGAAGCTAAACTTCGTCTGGGACACAGTCGTTGTAGAAGATCTGGAAGTTCTTGTCCACCTCCATGCGAGTGCGCAGGAACTTCTCCAGGGCTTGGAGGGGCAGCTCCACCATAGCGTTGTTGACGCGCTCGTTCAGGCCGTAGGCAGCGAAGGTGGGGAACCGGTAGCGCTCCAGATACGGAGCATTGTGGTCAAAATCCGGGCAGCAGTACGCCGTCCACATATACTCCGGAATTCCCACTCGGTCGTAGTTGTTCCTGTGGAAGAGTGTTTATGAAAATATTAGAAGACTATAACTACTGATTCTGTTCTATCAGCTCAACACGCTCTGAGGAGAGCACTACTATCAGCTCAACACGCTCTGAGGAGAACACTACCATCAGCTCAACACGCTCTGAGGAGAAACACTACCATCAGCTCAACATGCTCTAAGGAGAACACTACCATCAGCTCAACACGCTCTGAGGAGAACACTACCATCAGCTCAACACACTCTGAGGAGAACATTACCATCAGCTCAACACGCTCTGAGGAGAACACTACCATCAGCTCAACACGCTCTGAGGAGAACACTACCATCAGCTCAACACGCTCTGAGGAGAACACTACCATCAGCTCAACACGCTCTGAGGAGAAACACTACCATCAGCTCAACACGCTCTGAGGAGAAAACTACCATCAGCTCAACACTCTCTGAGGAGAACACTACCATCAGCTCAACACACTCTGAGGAGAACACTACCATCAGCTCAACACGCTCTAAGGAGAACACTACCATCAGCTCAACACGCTCTGAGGAGAACACTACCATCAGCTCAACACGCTCTGAGGAGAACACTACCATCAGCTCAACACGCTCTGAGGAGAACACTACCATCAGCTCAACACGCTCTGAGGAGAACACTACCATCAGCTCAACACGCTCTGAGGAGAACACTACCATCAGCTCAACACGCTCTGAGGAGAACACTACCATCAGCTCAACACGCTCTGAGGAGAACACTACCATCAGCGCAACACGCTCTGAGGAGAACACTACCATCAGCGCAACACGCTCTGAGGAGAACACTACCATCAGCTCAACACGCTCTGAGGAGAACACTACCATCAGCGCAACACGCTCTGAGGAGAACACTACCATCAGCTCAACACGCTCTGAGGAGAACACTACCATCAGCTCAACACGCTCTGAGGAGAACACTACCATCAGCTCAACACGCTCTGAGGAGAACACTACCATCAGCTCAACACGCTCTGAGGAGAACACTACCATCAGCTCAACACGCTCTGAGGAGAACATTACCATCAGCTCAACACGCTCTGAGGAGAACACTACCATCAGCTCAACACGCTCTGAGGAGAACACTACCATCAGCTCAACACGCTCTGAGGAGAACATTACCATCAGCTCAACACACTCTGAGGAGAACACTACCATCAGCTCAACACACTCTGAGGAGAACACTACCATCAGCTCAACACACTCTGAGGAGAACACTACCATCAGCTCAACACGCTCTGAGGAGAACACTACCATCAGCTCAACACACTCTGAGGAGAAGAGCACATTCTAGACTTTTGGGCAGCTGTGGTTGGTCAGTACCTGCGAATCATGTAACCGGTGCTGGTGGTGCCGGTCACGACGTACGCCGTACCCCTGCAGTAGTTATTCAGACGCTGACGGACCAGGTCCTGGTGCTGACTCCAGGGTCCGGCACTGAACTCTCGGACCTGAGGGACCACGTTGGTGAGGGAATAAGTCGCCGCCTTGTCCACTGGGTCGGCCTGGTGCTGGTCCGGGTTCAGGTGTCCTCTCTCGTACTGGACCATGTCCTCAAAGTCCTCCAGAGTGGCCTGAGAGTCCATCAGCCGCAGAGAGCTCCGGGAGTGAGAGAAGGGCTCCATGTTACTGCTGCCCACGCCTGAGGCCAACTGTCAGGGGACAGAGGGAACACAGGACACGGGTCAGGGGTGTGATCCTCTGGGACACTCTGGATGTTTAGAACATTGCTGTGAGGATTTGATTGCGTTCAGGTCAGGTACGGATGTTTGACCATTTGCAATAAATGTTAATTGGTTCTCCATCACTCCAGGGAACAGAGTTCCATTGTTCCACCGCTGGAATGTATAGCACCCCCCAGCTGACCCTTGGCACTGGACACGCTAATCTAATCTCACACACACACAAATGAGGAGGACAAGGCTGCTCTCTCTCTCTGTCTCTCTCTCTCTCTCTCTCTCTCTCTCTCTCTCTCTCCCTCTCCCTCTGTCTCTCTCTCTGTTTGTTTGTGGTAATACTGCACACTCCACATCAGTACACTCATTAGACATACTCTGGAGCAGCTGCACATGATCCTAAGGGCCCTGTACTCAATGGCAGTTGTGAGTTTGATGGGTATAAAGTGCCCAGCATTGGGCTGGGGAATAGCGGAACCACGTTCTCTGGGGAGACGCAGCTCTGTTCAGAAATATCAGAGTGATATCAGAGAATAACCGCTCATAGACTTCTCTGGTGTCTATGTGAAGGCTGCAGGCCATCAGAGCCTCACAGCAATGTTGCAGTTTGTGGAGTGAAGCCGGTGTCTCACCTGAGGCTCGTACATCCAGGGCTGGTCCACGCTCTTCAGGCCGTCCGACTTCTTGAAGGTGTAGGCGGAGTAGAGGGGCATGCGCCTGCGGGGGTCGTACAGCGTCACGTAGCGTGGTCTGTCCTGCAGACGCTGGCAGATCTTCCTGTAGCCCCTGCTCAGAAAGCCCCTCGGGGGGGTGCCCATGAAGAGCGAGTCTTTACAGCGCTCCACGTGGTTAAAGTCCTCCACGACTCCGGCCAGAGTCACAGCACAACACAGCAACACACACAGCAGCACACACTCCAACACAGCCCCCGACACACAGTGCACACTGACCCGCATTCTCCTGCTGTCTCTCGGCCTTCTCTCTCTCTCTCTCTCTCTCTCTCTCTCTCTCTCTCTCGTTCCTTTCTGTCCCTCTCTCTCTCTCTCTCTCTCTCTCTCTCTCTCTCTCTGGCAGTCAGCATTACTCCTCCCATTTCTGCTCTTTGTTTTTCAGTGAGCATCTGTTCACTGCTCTGACTATAGAGTTATATCTGTAATTACTCTATTATTATTATAGCTCTATGTTTATCATACTTTAATTTATTAAATGAATTTATTACTGTGTTTTTGCTTTGAAATAATGGGCATAGATTGTGTATATATTCACAGGTTCTACTGAGGATACGTGCTAGATACAGAGAGTATCTAGCCCTCTGACTTTACCTTATATGGACATCAATACATTTACATTCAACAGCATTGATATTTATGCTTACGCCTACTGTTCAACTGACACTCACTGGCCACTTTATCAGAAACACCCCCCATCTACTGACACTCACTGGCCACTTTATCAGAAACACCCCCCCTCTACTGACACTCACTGGCCACTTTATCAGAAACACCCCCCCTCTACTGACACTCACTGGCCACTTTATCAGAAACACCCCCCTCTACTGACACTCACTGGCCACTTTATCAGAAACACCCCCCTCTACTGACACTCACTGGCCACTTTATCAGAAACACCCCCCTCTACTGACACACACTGGCCACTTTATCAGAAACACCCCCCTCTACTGACACTCACTGGCCACTTTATCAGAAACACCCCCCTCTACTGACACACACTGGCCACTTTATCAGAAACACCCCCCTCTACTGACACTCACTGGCCACTTTATCAGAAACACCCCCCTCTACTGACACTCACTGGCCACTTTATCAGAAACACCCCCCTCTACTGACACACACTGGCCACTTTATCAGAAACACCCCCCTCTACTGACACTCACTGGCCACTTTATCAGAAACACCCCCCATCTACTGACACTCACTGGACACTTTATCAGAAACACCCCCCTTCTACTGACACTCACTGGCCACTTTATCAGAAACACCCCCCCTCTACTGACACTCACTGGCCACTTTATCAGAAACACCCCCCTCTACTGACACTCACTGGCCACTTTATCAGAAACACCCCCCTCTACTGACACTCACTGGCCACTTTATCAGAAACACCCCCCATCTACTGACACTCACTGGACACTTTATCAGAAACACCCCCCTTCTACTGACACTCACTGGCCACTTTATCAGAAACACCCCCCCTCTACTGACACTCACTGGCCACTTTATCAGAAACACCCCCCTTCTACTGACACTCACTGGCCACTTTATCAGAAACACCCCCCCTCTACTGACACTCATTGGCCACTTTATCAGAAACACCCCCCCTCTACTGACACTCACTGGCCACTTTATCAGAAACACCCCCCCTCTACTGACACTCACTGGCCACTTTATCAGAAACACCCCCCCTCTACTGACACTCACTGGCCACTTTATCAGAAACACCCCCCCTCTACTGACACTCACTGGCCACTTTATCAGAAACACCCCCCCCTCTACTGACACTCACTGGCCACTTTATCAGAAACACCCCCCTTCTACTGACACTCACTGGCCACTTTATCAGAAACACCCCCCCTCTACTGACACTCATTGGCCACTTCATCAGAAACACCCCCCTTCTACTGACACTCACTGGCCACTTTATTAGAAACACCCCCCATCTACTGACACTCACTGGACACTTTATCAGAAACACCCCCTCTCTACTGACACTCACTGGCCACTTTATCAGAAACACCCCCCTTCTACTGACACTCACTGGCCACTTTATCAGAAACACCCCCCCTCTACTGACACTCATTGGCCACTTCATCAGAAACACCCCTCTTCTACTGACGCTCACTGGCCACTTTATCAGAAACACCCCCCCCTCTACTGACACTCACTGGCCACTTTATCAGAAACACCCCCCCTCTACTGACACTCACTGGCCACTTTATCAGAAACACCCCCCTCTACTGACACTCACTGGCCACTTTATCAGAAACACCCCCCCCCCACTGACACTCAGTGGCCACTTTATCAGAAACACCCCCCTTCTACTGACACTCACTGGCCACTTTATCAGAAACACCCCCCCTCTACTGACACTCACTGGCCACTTTATCAGAAACACCCCCCCTCTACTGACACTCACTGGCCACTTTCTCAGAAACACCCCCCCCTCTACTGACACTCACTGGCCACTTTATCAAAAAACACCCCCCCCCCTACTGACTCTCACTGGCCACTTTATCAGAAACACCCCCCCCCCCCCTACTGACACTCACTGGCCACTTTATCAGAAACACCCCCTCTCTACTGACACTCACTGGCCACTTTATCAGAAACACCCCCCCTCTACTGACACTCACTGGCCACTTTATCAGAAACACCCCCCCTTCTACTGACACTCACTGGCCACTTTATCAAAAAACACCCCCCCCCTACTGACTCTCACTGGCCACTTTATCAGAAACACCCCCCCCCCCTCCCCCTACTGACACTCACTGGCCACTTTATCAGAAACACCCCCCCCCTCTACTGACTCTCACTGGCCACTTTATCAGAAACACCCCCCCCCCCTCTACTGACACTCACTGGCCACTTTATCGGAAACGTTTGCATATATACACTGGAAGCGTTCCTAATAAAGTGTACAGTGTGAGTTATAGTTATATTGTTATATAGTTATATATTATAGTTACATTTATCATTATAGGTGTATAATGATAAATGTGGAGAATATTAATTATATTTATATTTGTATTTATATTTTGCTTCATAAAACACATCATTAGACCAAAAAAGACAAGGAGATGAGGTCCAGAGACTCTTTACTTTATTCCCACCACAAACAGCACCGTGTCCCTCACAGTGTTTATCACACACTCCTCGCACGAGGCTGGGGTTTTGTAGCTGCTGTGAGTTTAGGCAAATTCCAGCCGTTTGTCTTCACACTGCGCAGAGCTCCCCAGAGATCAGGAGGAGGAGATAAAGACCTGTAACATGGTGCAGTACGTCCTTTAACCCTCAGACATCAGTTTAAAACCTCATCAACAAAATCATTTTATACATCGAAGAGAACCCGTACCCCCCAAAACACTCTACACACCCTACACACCCTACACACACACACAGCTAGAACTCTGCTCTCCATCCATCACTGCACCAGTCATTCCCTGGAAAAAGACAGAAATTACAGTCACACCGAAGAGAGACAGAGTCTAGAAATCCCATCACCATGACAACCATAACTTTCACATGTTATGATCACAAGCCAACAGACCCTTTAAGGACAGAGCGCAGAGACACTACTTTAGGAGCCGAGAGTAATGTGAGAGGAAGTGTTTTCCTCAGCGTCACACACACGAGAGCCCTGAATAATCTGGAATTAATAATCAGACATTTATTTTAAAACTGAAGCATAAAGTATTCATCCTTTTCTGGGCAAATGCATTCATTCATCTTCTGTAACCACTTCTTGTTCAGATTTGAGGTGTAAGTGACTGGGTTAGTGTGTGCAACTCTCCACAGGTGTGAGTGTGTAAGGAACTGGATGAGTGTGTGAGTGACTGGGTGAGTGTGTGAGTGACTGGGTGAGTGTGTGAGTGACTGCGTGAGGCTCTGGACCCACCATGGCCCTGATCTTGGAGGAGCAATTTCAGAAGATGAATGAATGGTGCAGTAATGTATTTTAATAATTATAACAATAACTGAATCAAATCATTCATGAAGCTTTGAATGTTCTGTGAATTAGTTAAAACAACTCAACACATTTAATGAACCAATTAATCATTTGTGAATCAATTAAAACCAACTCGACACATTCAATGAACCAATAAATCATTTGTGAATCAATTAAACCAAATCAACACATTTAGTGAACCAATGAATCATTTGTGAATCAATTAAAACCAACTCGATACATATAATGAACCAATAAAACATTTGTGAATCAATTAAAATCAAATCGACACATTTAATGAACCAATGAATAATTAGTGAATCAATTAAATCCAACTCGACACATTTAATAAACAAATGAATAATTTGTGAATCAATTAAAACCAATTCGACACATTTAATGAACCAATGGATCATTTGTGAATAAATTAAAAGCAACTCGACACATTTAATGAACCAATGAATCATTTGTGAATCAATTAAAACCAACTCGACACATTTAATGAACCAATGAATCATTTTTGAATCAATTAAAACCAACTCGACACATTTAATGAACCAATGAATCATTTGTGAATCAATTAAAACCAACTTGACACATTTAATGAAACAACGAATCATTGGTAAATGGATTCAAATCAACTCGACACATTTAATGAAGCAACACGTTTTTCTGTAAATTATCACTGAATCAATTCATTGAATCATTTCTGAAGAATCGTATTGAACAGCTGTATTAACCAGATGTTACCGCCCTGATGGTTTGGTATGTGGGGATGCTGCCGAGTACAGGAACAGGCTGAGAGCGCCGAGAGTGGCCAGAGAGAGGAGACTGGCTGAAACCAGCAGGGCGGCGCCACTGAGTGGATCTGAGATGTCACGTCATATGGTGTGGTGGAGGTAGATGGGCAGTGGCGAAGGCGAGATGCAGTTGTCGTAGAAGATCTGCAGGTTCTGGTCCACGTCCATGCGGGTCTTCAGGAAGTTCTCCAGGTCCTGGACTGTCATCTCGTGGACGGCGTTCCCTTCCTTGGCGTTCTTGGCCAGGGCCGCTTGGGACGGGAAGCGGATGCGGACGTCGTGAGGGGCGTTCCGGTCGTAATCGGTGCAGCAGTAGGCCGACCACACGTCCTCCGGGATGGCCACGCGGTCCTGGTTGTTTCTCCGGATCATGTGACCCGCTGTGGTCACTCCCGTCACTATGAACGCCGTCCCCCTGCAGTAGTTGTTGAGACGGACCCGGATCCGTTCCTCGTGCTCTCGCCACGGCCCGATGTTGAACTCCCGTATCTCCGGCACAACGTTGGTCAGGGTATAAGTGGCTGCTCGGTCGTGAGGGTCCGACTGGTGCTGGTCTGGGTTCAGGTGACCTCTCTCGTACAGAACCACGTCAGAGTAGTCGTCCAGGACCGCCTGGCTGTCTTCAAACTTCATGTGCAGGTAGCCGGTCGGGAACGGAAGCATGTTCCCGTTGCCGTCTGTTTCTGCGAGCTGGAAAACAAAAAGTGACCAGGGAGACTTTGCTTGAGTCTGTTTTTTTACACTGTCTTTAAAAACATAATCCTGACCCTAATCTTAATCCTAATCCTAACCATAATGTAACATAACCCGCATCCTAATCCTAATCTAAACCATAACCGACATCACCGTACCCAAATCTAATCCTGACCCTAACTCTTAATCCTAATGGAAACCTGAACCATAGCCTTACAATAACCATGACCATAGACTTAATCCTAATCCTAATCTTAACCATAACAAAAATATTTAAAAAATAAAATAAAATTCCCCAAACCCTTACCCTAATCCTAATTCTAATCCTAATCCTAATCTTAATACTAATCCAAACCCATAAACATAACCCCACACCCAACCTTAATCCTAATCTTAATCTAACCATAACCCCAAACCCAATCTGGTCCTAATCCCAAACCTAGCGCTGCCTCCTACAATGACCCTTACACTAGCCCTAAGCTGCAGAAAGTCAGAACTGTCTCCCCACAATTCCACAAAAATAAACTGGTTAAAATTGAAAAGCAAAATCTAAATCTTGACCATGACCATGTAATTACAAAATAATAACCAAAAATAACAACGTTAATAACAGTTGTTGCAGCATTTAGCTCTGCTATGGTTCAATTACATTATACTTCTAAACGGTCAAACCTGAAAGTGATAATAGTTGCGTAATTATTAAACTTTATTATGTAATCACCATGTACTTCCATGTTATAAGCAAAATGGCAACACCACGTATGGCATTCCCCAAGAACAGAGCTCTAGATTACACTCAAAGGTTTGTAAACAGATGTTGGTACCTGAGGCTCGTACATCCAGGGGTAGTCCACCCTCCGGTCTCCCTCGGTTTTCTTGAAGGTGTACGCGGAGTAGACGGGGATACGTTTGCGTGAGTCGTAGAGGGTCACGTAGCGAGGTTTATCAGCGTAACGTTGGCAGATCTTCTTCAGGTGGGTTTCGATGATGCCCCTCGGCGGAGTGCCCATGTACAGGGAGTCTTTACATCTCTCCACGTGGTTGAAGTCCTCCACCACCGTGGCTGCGCTCACTAAGATCAGAGAGAGGAGCGTCTGGAAGCTCAGGAGGAGGTTCATTTCGCTGCTGGAGAAGCTCGTGGAGACTCTCGCTGAGTAGCTGCCGGCGCTGAATGAGTCTGTGAGCACAAGCCTGACACATTTGCTTTGAGTAACAGAGAGCTGATATGCAAAGCAGGTGATACTCACGTTATGATGTGCTTCCAGTACTGCAGCCAGCCCTCAGCAACCGGCCTGGAGACTCCAGGAGCTGGACGAGACGTCGCTGTTCCAGTGGTATTCCTTGGAGCTTTGTTGGGGAACTCATTTCTAAGGGGTTCAATGACACTTCATCCCCAACTGGAGTTCAGTGGAGCTTACCCAGTAAACATTTAGCCGTTGATTCAACGTTGAAATAACGTAATGACTGCCGTCTAATCAACGTTCTCTTAAGGTTGAAAATGAAAGTTGAAAAGACGTCCAAACACAGACATTGAAAAGACGATTATTAGACGTATTTTGGACGTCCATTAACGTTATTAATTGGTCCCGACATAAATTACTTGTATAAAACGCAATTTGGACGTCCACTGACGTTATCGATTGGTCACCACTTAACTAACTTATTACGATGGATTTTGGATGTCCATTGACGTTTAAAATATGTCCTTGATGGATAGACTACTTTTAGACCTATTTTGAACGTCCAGGTACGTTCCTTGTTTACTGGGTAAGCTCTTCAGCTCATCCCATACACACATAAAAATGATGGTTCAAGAACGGTTCTGTATTAAAGGAAATGGTTCTATACAGAACCCTGAACACTTTGCTTGATTAATGGGTTCATTATGTTGTGAAGGGGTTCTCCAGATTGATGGAGATAAATGGTCCTATGTAGCAGTGTTTACGTGTTCAATACGGGTTTCTCTGTTGTAACAAGCTTGGCATCGTAACAATATAAGAACCATTTTGGTGCCGTATAGAACCCTTCTCTAAAAGGTGCTGTATAGAACCCTCTATAGCACATTCTCCATCAGTCCAAAGAACCTTTTCATGATGCAAAAAGCCCTTTAACCTTCAAGTGTTCAGGGTTCTGTATAGAACCATTTCCTTCAAAAAAGGACCCTTTTAGAACCATCATTCTCGAGTGTGTACAGTTTTGTTCTCTAACTAAAAGAACTGAATATGTAGAGGGTACCACCACAGTGAGATTTTCTGTGAGGTTCAGGGGGCGGGGGACTCCCACTCTTAAGGGCAAGGCCACCCTGGAGTTCCCCTCACCAGAGGAATCTGTTCCAGAGTTTATGAAGTTTAGAAGAAATTAACAACAGAGTGCTTTGAGGGTCAGTGTTTAAATCACAGTGTCAATAGAGAAGAGATGCTTTGGAACAGCTACACATGAGTCTAAGCTCCACTGAAGCCCAATTTATACTTCTGCATCAAACCTACGCCATAGACAACGAGTCGACATGGACCCTATGCCATGGCCTGACACACACCTCTCCAGAAATGTTAGTACACGGACCACAGGCTGTGATTGGTCAGTAGTCAGACGGACATTGTTTATGTTGAACAGAAGAAGTACAGGAACATGAGCTCCTCTCCTCCACGCACAGAGAAGCAGACAGCAGCACATTCACAGACAGATTTCCTCAGACACGGGGTGGGCTTCTGGGACGAATAAAAATGTTGAACAAAGGAAAACACGGGCGTATTCGGGAATAAAATTAAGAGAAGTGAGGCCACGCGGGAAAAACGTGCCACTTTGTATTTGTTCCTTTCCTGGCACCTCGTAAACTGTGCTCCGTCACAAACAGTGCCCTACTCCCTACAGAGTGCACTTTAAAGATTTATAAAAGTAACAATACAACACCACTGCATTACAGAGGGTAGTGGAAGATGTTTGAGATTCGGCCCCTAGTGGTGTGGAGGTGTAACTACAGAGCATCGCAGACACAGTCGCAGAAGAAAAACGCTAGCAACGGCATAGGCTCTGCCTTAACCCCCCAGGCATTATACTCTGGAGAGTTCTGTGGAGCGATGGAGATCCATCCAATAACTTTGGGACAATCTGGAATCCAGAACTAATCATGAAATCTCTCTCTAATGGTGTCTGCCATCAAATACTCACATTAATGTTTTGACATAGAACATAGCATAAAGCCCTGGCAGAAGAAGGCCACGTTTCTCCTGAGCTTCGTGTCCTCCACCTCCTCCTTCGCTCTCCTCTATCTCCACGGAAGGTTTGCAGAGTCGTAAAATGTAAAAGAGCGGGTTGTGATGAATTTCTTTAGAGATGAAGGGAACAAAGGGATCTCAGTGGAGGTTGGAGAGAGAGAGAGAGAGAGAGAGAGAGAGAGAGAGAGAGAGAGAGAGAGAGACAGAGAGAGAGAGAGAGGGAGGGAGGGAGGGAGAGATAATTTCCTCAGTGAGGTGCTGTAGAGACATGGACTTTGACCTGAAACAATAGAAGCTCTGAGACTCCTCACTCCGTTAAAGCATATCTTTACTGACCTGGTCCTACCAGAGCCTGACATTAACATATCTAGAACATATCTAGACCATGTGACATTCTACTGTAGTAACCGGACACTGTCCAAACAGGCTTTAATCAACTGAACTCAAACTGACCATTAAAGCACACACTAAAGGGCTCATTACAAACCACACAAAGCTCTGAGATAATGTTATTAGAGACGTCAATGACTGGAGAGAACTGTCACATCATTCATTCATTCATCTTCTCTAAGTGATTCATCCTGATCAGGGTTTGCTGGGTCAGTGGGCATAAGACAGAAACACATCCTGGACAGGGCACAGGACATCACACACTCACCCATTCACTCACACACTCACTAATTCACTCACACACTCACGCAGTCACTCACACACTCACCCAGTCACTCACACACAATCACCCATTCACCCCCACACTCACACCCATGGACAGTTTCACACACTCACCTAGTCACTCACACACAATCACCCATTCACTCACACACTCACCCAGTCACTCACACACTCACATACATGGACAGTTTCACACACTCACCTAGTCACTCACACACACTCACCCATTCACTTACACACTCACACCCATTCACTCACACACACACACACCCACTAACTCACACACACTCACCCATTCACTCACACACTCACCAACTCACTCACACACTCACCCATTCACTCACACACACTCACCCATTCACTCACACACTCACACCCATGGACAGTTTCACACACTCACACAGTCACTCACACACACTCACCCATTCACCCCAACACTCACACCCATGGACAGTTTCACACACTCACCTAGTCACTCAGACACAATCACCCATTCACTTACACACTCACCCAGTCACTCACACACTCACATCCATGGACAGTTTCACACACTCAGCTAGTCACTCACACACACTCACCCATTCACTCACACACTCACACCCATTCACTCACACACTCACACCCAGTCACTCACACACACTCACCAATTCACTCACACACTCACCCAGCCTCTCACACACACTCACCCATTCACCCCCAAACTCACACCCATGGGCAGTTTCACACACTCACCCAGTCACTCACACACACTCACCCATTCACTTACACCCTCACACACAATCACTCTCATACACTCACCCACTGACTCACACACACTCCCCCATTCACTCACATACTCACCCACTCACTCACACACACTCACCCATTCACTCATACGTTCACATCTATTCGCTCATACACTCACCCCGTCACTCACACACTCACCCATTCACTCACACACTCACCCAGTCACTCACACACACTCACCCATTCACTTACACACTCACACACAGTCACTCACACACTCACCCATTCACCCACACACACTCACGCATTCACTCACACACTCACCCAGTCACTCACACACACTCACCCAGTCACTCACACACTCACACCCATGGACAGTTTTACACACTCACCCTGTCACTCACACACACTCCCCCATTCACTCACACACTCACACACTCACTCATTCACTCACACACAGCAAATTCACTAGTATTAAATTAACACTGTTAGTGTAATAATTTAACACTTTCATTGTTAAGTTAACACGAATAGTGTTGATTGAACACTAGTGAATTTGCTGTGCACCCTCACCCAGTCACTCATAGACACTCACCCATTCACTCACACACTCTCCCGGTCTCTCACACACACTTACATATTCACTCAAACACTCACACCTGTGGACAGTTTCACACAATCACCCATTCACTCACACACTCACACACACTCACCCATTCACTCACACACTCACCCAGTCACTCACACACACACTCACCCAGTCACTCACACACACACACACCCATGGACAGTTTTACACATACACCCAGTCACTCACACACACACACCCATTCACTCACACATTCACACCTGTGGACAACTTGACACACTCACGAAGTCACTCACATCTGTGGACAGTTTCACTCACTCACCCATTCACTCACTCACCTGCTCTTGAACTAAACTGCAGAGCTGGATTACCACTGGCAATTAAATTGAGCTTAAGTTTAGGCTTAATCTGGGTCTAGGAAACTTCTCTCTTATAAATGATGGTTCTACCAGCGTTCTTCATTAAAGGAAAAGGTTATATATAGAACCCTGAACATCTGAAGAACCTATTACATGATTAAAGTGTTCTTGGGGTTCTTTCGACTGATGGAGAATGTGTTATAGATGGTTCCCACACCTTTTAGAAAAGGGTTCTCCACAAACATTATTGTTACAGGCTGGACATCAAAACAAAACCATTTAGGTGCCGTATAGAACGACCACCCACCCGTCCGACTGGACACTGATGGATGACTGTGGGGCTCCTGCTCCATGCTTCAGACCAGCTGCCCACGCTCCAGCCACCACCATTGGCCTTGGAGCTGCCCCTACACTGACGTTTTCAGACTCCTAACTATCACCAGTAGATTGACCAGAGGAGGGTAGGTCCCCTGTGTGAGCCTTGGTTCCTCCCAAGGTTTCTTCCTCAGCTCTGAGGGAGTTTCTCTGTGCCACTGTCGCCCCTGGCCTCACTCTCCTGGGGATATTACAATCTTTACACTTTTACATTCCATGTCAAAACTTCTTTACTGGAATTCTGTGAAGCTGATTAGTGATCATCAGTTGTAAAAAGCGCTACACGAATAAATCTGATTTAGTTTGATGATTAGAAGCCTTTAACAATGCAGAAGGTCCTTTAGGTGTTCAGGGTTCTGTAAAGAGCCATTTTCTTTACTATTCATCCATTCATTCATTCATTATCTGTAACCCTTATCCAGTTCAGGGTCGCGGTGTGTCCAGAGCCTACTTGGAAGCATTGGGCGCAAGGAGGGAATATACCCTGGAGGGGGCGCCAGTTCTTCACAGGGCAACACACACTCACACTCACTCACCCCCACGGACATTTTTGAGTCACCAATCCACCTACCAACGTGTGTTTTTGGAGCATGGGAGGAAACTGGAGCACCCGAAGGAAACCCACGCAGACACAGGGAGAACACACCACACTCCTCACAGACAGTCACCCGGAGGAAACCCACGCAGACACAGAGAGAACACACCACACTCCTCACAGACAGTCACCTGGAGGAAACCCACGCAGACACAGGGAGAACACACCACACTCCTCACAGACAGTCACCCGGAGGAAACCCACGCGGACACAGGGAGAACACACCACACTCCTCACAGACAGTCACCCGGAGCGGGACTTGTACCCAATAAGTGTGTAGGCCATAGCAGTATTCACCGGTTCATAACCAATATACAGGTTTTAGTTTGTGGTTTATAGGGTGCACATCTCGTTCACACAGAGTTTACACAGTGAACGGCCTAAGGACTGAAGCCTGAGCGCGGTGTAAATGAAGCGGAGGGAAATGTGTAGATCTGTGTGGTGATATTCAAAGCTGACTGATGTTAGAGCAGGAGCCGTGTAATAGTCACTCTTTATTAAACAGAAGAGAGCGTGAAAAACGCAACCACACATAGGAACCACAGCATTTATCAAGATCAATGAGGTAATAACGTAACCCTGGACACCTTTATTCACCCATTAATTCATTCATTCACTCATAAATGGTGTTTAAATTACAGAACACAGTAACTCTGACATTTTACATAGGTCTTAATGATCAAAGTTACAGTTAAGAACATTAGAAATGACTCTAAAAGTGCAATAAAGTACAGTAAATTCAGCAGTGACCTCTTTAAACCAGTTCAAATGACCAGCGCTCCTCCGTCTACAGTTTGTAAAGGGTTAATCAGCACAGTTTAACAGGACAGAGATGTGTCATTGTTCTCTCCACGAATTAAAGCTTTAAATCTCCCACTTTAGTAATTCTCATAAATATGAAGCAGTAACTGATTGCTAACAAACAAACCTCCATCATCAGCAAAACATCGTTTATTTATTAACGCAGAGAGCCATTTAATCTACCGTTTCATTTCCACACATTTAAACGTAATACTACTCCACGTCTCTGGGCTCTTTGCTTAAGTAAATATTATAATTAAACACAGTTGGTTGCTATCGCAAACAAACCTCGGTGTAATTATTTGCATAAACATTAGAGAAACGCAAGCCAACGTTTTTATAACACAGTTTAAGACAAAGACACATCAAAATGGCAATAATCTTTCTGTGAATTCACTTAAAGGAACCTTAGGTTGTATTTTTACCTTAAAATTACAGATTGAAAATCATTGTGACGCTCCACTGAGCTGTAAAAGGGAGAACAGAGCCTCTGTCATTGCTGCTCTGGGCTCTGCACTGCAGACACGGCACTATGTAACTTTTGGAGAAGGGTAGGTAACTAAATCCACCCCTCTCCCTCCCATTTTAAGGACAGTGCTGTAAAAATGAATTACATTCTGCAACTGCAGGGGGCGTCCAGGAGCAAAAAATACCTTTATTAAATCTTACCTACTGTTCCTTTAAATCAATATCAAAGGGTTAAAAGAGTAGCCAATCACTGTTGGAGCAGAACCTCTTATCTCCAGAACTGTGGCTTATTTGTTTACAAAGAAGCAAAAAACATATAAATATTTGCATAGTTTTATCCACAATTTGTAATTGTTATTATCATTGTTTCATTGTTTTGTGGGTTAAATCTAAAGTACAAAGCACTAATTAATCATTGTTGTTTCAAAACCTCTTATCTCCAAAACAATGACACTTTTGTGTATAAAGGAAATCAACAACGTGTGTAACTCGATCAAACGTCTGCAGGTGTGTAACCGTCCTAAAGCCACAAAAGCTAAGGTTCCTCCACCCTCCTCCACCCTCAGGGCGTCATGATGGCGCTGTTGGGCACGCAGTCCTCGTAGAAGATCTGGAATTTCTTGTCCACGAAGGTGTTCTGCTTGAGGAAGTTCTCCAGCTGCTGCACACCCGTCTCCAGCACCTCGGACCCCGACGCGGCGTTCAGGGCCCGCGAGGCGAAGGCGGGGAACTTGGACCTCTCCTCGAAGGGGGCGTTGTGGTCGTAGTCGATGCAGCAGTAGGCCGACCAGAGGTACGTGGGGACGGCGAGCCTGTCCAGGTTGTGGCGGCGGATCATTCGGCCCGAGGTGGTGACCCCCGTGACGATGTAGGCCTCGCCGCGGCAGAAGTTGTTGAGGCGGCGTCGGATGGTGTGTTCGTGCTGTTTCCAGGTGCCGATGTTGAACACGCGGTCCTGTGGCACCACGTTGGTCAGAGTGTAGGTGGACGCCTTGTCGTCCAGGTGCGCCTGGTGCTCGTCCGGGTTCAGCTGACCTCGCTCGATGCTCACAGTGTCCGAGTAGTCGTCCAGCACCGCCTGGGCATCCTCGAAACTACGGTGCAGCCCGTCTGCTGGGAACGCCTGCATCTCGCCCGAGCCCGTGTCCAATGACAGCTTTAATATCACAGAAATAATAATAATTAATAAGTAATAAGTAGAAGAAGAAGAATGATGATAATAACAAGGGTGCCCTGACTCACCTGAGGCTCGTACATCCAGGGAGTGTCTACTTTCTTGGACCCGTCTGATCTCTTGAAGGTGTACGCAGAGTAAACAGGGATGTGATCCACCACATCGTATAATGTGACGAACCTCGGCTTGCCTTTGTATTTCTGACAGATGTTTTTTAGACTGGGGTCCTGAAGACCCCTCGGCGGCGTCCCCATGTACAAGAACTTCTTGCACTCAGGCGAGAAGCTCACCTGGACCTCGGCCATCACACAGCACATAAACACTTGCAGCAGGAGCAGGCGCATCATGACTACACACTTCAAAACTCAGCAAGACCGGACGAGTCTGGAATGAAGGGAGTCTGCCCTAGTTTGTCCTCTCTCTCTCTCTCTCTCTCTCTCTCTCTCTCTCTCTCTCTGTGTGTGTGTGTGTGTGTGTGTGGTATGATATGTAAATGTGCTCCATAATAAAGTGTGATACTCCACTCACGAGCAGGTGACACACGATACAGAACATGTCCAAAAGTATGTGGACACTCCCTCTAATGAATGCATTTACTTGCTTTAAGGAGCATAGTTTGATGTTATAGCTTGTGTAATCTCCATTGAAAAACCAAACCCCCTTCAGCCTATGTTTGGCACTGAGCATGTTGATGCTTGGCTCATGGGCAGCTGCTCCAGTGTCATTTTTACAGTGTGTGTCTGTGGGCTTGTGTGTGCATTTAAACATCTGCCATCAACTCTCTATGTCTACAATTGGTGCGCCATACTATAACTGTATTAAGTATGCAAGTGCACAAGTGCTCAAGGGTTATTGGAACACAAGTAAGAAAACAACTGGTCTTCAGTGGAACCGCGTGCCCTGGTTGGACACAGCGAGTCACATGCTTCATGTAGTGATGAACGGCTCCGGATTTAAGGACTCGACTCCAACTCTGGACTCCTGAGGAATCGATTCCTCAGCTCCACGAATCGAATCCAAGAAACCATTGAAGAAACCATCGGATTCGACTCCTGATCTTTCTAATCTAAGCATCATTTGCCATAAATCTGTGTTCTACGGCAGTGTTCTGAGGGAAGGGAAGTGTAATTTAGAGAACTCTCCTGAAATAAATTGTGTTGGGGAATGGGAGCATGGGGATTGAGTGAGTTTCTACCCTCCTCCAAAACTTACATAGTGCATTTTCTGCAGTGCTGAGCCTGGAGTAGCAAAGACAGAAGCTCTGTTCTCCCAATTACAGCTCAGTGGACTGTCACAAGCTGTCAGTGGACTGTGAAGCTGTCATTTTAATGGAACAATATTATCTAGTGTTGCTTTAAGGCCTTCCCCAGAGCACTGACTTATTTCACAGTCCCGTCTCTGACTCTTAGACGCTTCTGATTCGAGGATTCGACTCTTTGAGAATCGGTTCTTCATCACTTGCTTCATTTTGAACAGCCATTTTTTTGGAAAACAAACAACAAGAGGAGCGAAGCGTGAGGCGGAAAATAAACATATAAACAAAAAAACAAGTAAACAGTTCAGTGTCAGGTAGAGCAGCGCTGCAGAGGACACACACGGGCGGGTTCGAATTGGGTTTTTAATGCGGAGCACAAACGGAATTAAAGCGGAATAAAGCGGAGACTCGGAGTTGGAGAGCATTGGCGCTGGCTCCGCTAGCTAGCCCGCTGTAACGCTCGCTGGCAGGCGGAGGCTACCTCTACGGCAAACCCTGCAAAACAAATACAGATAAACACGTAAAGTAAATAAAGGTGAGACAGTGGACATTCTGCAACATTAATGCGTTCTGTGTTTTACACGTGTGGTTGTGTTTCTGCTGCTAAAAGCGTGTAAATGGCTCAACGGTCGAAGGCCTCATATAAAGCCGCGAGGTAAATTTTAGCGAGCGACCGCTGCAGAGTGTGGGGAACGCGGATACTGTTCTCAGGATCCCCACGACTTCCTTTTCTTTTTGAAACATTCTCAGTATTCTTTCACTCATCTTATCAGCACTCATCAGAAATTATGAGGAGATCGTTATACATGTATTAAATATTAATATAAAGCGAGTCTTGAGTTCTGTAAAACTAACAAAGCTAAAGCTGGCTCTGAACTGCACTATTTAAGGTGGACTGGACATTTTTGAAATAGAAAGGAGCTAAACTACTGGTGAATTTCACGAGAAATAATTTAAGTATGGGACCTTAAAAGCTGCATTATTACTTAATCTTTCAAATTTTTACGTTTTAAAAAAGAAGTTAGATTTTATTAATCGCATTCAGAGAAATGGAGACTGAGTTTAATCCATACTTGACATTTCTCACACACACACACACTACCCAAGGAGCAGCTGAAGGTTAGGTGTCTTGCCCAAGGACACCTCAGCTGGACCTGTTGGAGGAGGAGAAAGCCCGGTTCCTTCGCTCCGGTGTTCAAACAGTTGATGCTCACTTTTCTAACCTTATCCACAAATGTGGTTAAGTTTTTCTTGTCAACAATCTTTCATTTCACTCCTCGATGACCTGTTACTGATGATAATGTCCTCTGTGAAGAAATGGCATGCCTGTTTTATGGAAATCACTGGTGTATTTGCTGGAAAACATTCTTCACTCCTTTATTTTAGAGGAAAACACTGGTTGGGAATAAACAGTAAGCTTTTCCTAGAATAAAGGTGGATTTGCCAGTGCTTAAACACGACTAGCTGCTTGTTTTCTTCAGAAATAATGTACAGTCCGGTTAAAGTGGACTAGTAGTGGTATGGCACCCTTTAATAAAATCAACTGAATTCAAAGCAAAGTCAAACATTTGCTTGCTTTTATATGTTTGTCTTCATGTTTCATCTCATTATATCAGTACTTACTGTCTGTCTCTGATTGTTCTGTAGGTGACTGGAATGCTGAAGGTGTGTTTGTAAAGAAGCATCTGAAAAACAACAGAGAGAGAGAGAGATCAAAGCCTTTGGGAGGAAAATAAGAGAGACGCACAGCAATAGTACAACAGAACTGCCCTGAAACACTTGCTCATATCGATGCTGCCACTTCTTTGTACTTCGCAGAGCGTAGTGTGCTTTTATCACTTCATTTGTTCATTATCCGAAGCAGGGTCTTACTGGAGCAGTTTGGGTGTTATCACTTTATTGTGAGCGCTTACATTATTCTCAATATTCCTCCATATTGCTTTTGCGGTTCCCTGGAATCTGGCAGCTATTAATCCACCCATAAAAGCTCTAAGTAACCGAGCCCACCTCAGCATCACTGCGTCTGCCCCCTGGTCCAGTTCAGTCCTGCTCTTTGGACGAGGTAAGAGAAGTTCTGTACGGTTGTAACCTGCTTTTTGAATTAGTTTGTAAGTGATTTTCATGTGAAACCAAGCTTGGTCCAAACCTTTAAGCTCCACTCACTTCTCTGACATTTTAAGGAGTGTTTTACAAAGCTTATAGGAACTCTAAAATCGGGTGAGTCTGGGTATTTTTGCTCATGTGCCGAGTGTAACTCACTTTAACAGCAGTGTAATGGGGTCCAATCCTCTTCTAAAAGCTACATAGTGTAGTTTCTGCAAAGCAGAGCCTGGAGTATTAATGACAGAGACTCTACACTGATTTGAAGCTGTATTTTTAAAGTAAATGAATACTACTTGGTGCTCCTTTAAGGCAGACTCCCTAAGCCCAAAGACACGCGTTCACAGCAGGAGAAGAGCTGAGGGTAATTCCCTAAGAGGGTTGTGAAATGCTGGGTTATACCGACCATTCAGAGCTCACTCTTTTTTACATATTTAATATCGCTCTTAGAAACGTGGTCACAGGCGTCCTGTTTGTTTTTAAATCGTTTAAAATGTTTGGGAAATGTGATGTCAGTTGGAAACAGTCATTTTGGTGCCTAACATTTCTTAAAGGTTGTAAAGTGACCTTCTTAACCCTTTGTGTGTGGGACGTTAGATGTGTAATACTTCTGCTTTTCTTCACACAGCGTGGTTTCTTGGAATGTTTTTGTTTGTTGGTATCCACTTTAGTCTCATTTGAGCATGTTTGAAATCTGCAGAAACCTCTTGAGCCTCTAGGAGGAGGAGAATATGACTGCTGAGACGCTTAACTTCGGTCCAGAATGGTGAGCGTTTCTCTGTCTCTCTTCTTTCTCCTGCAGCAGACTCATTTTGTGCATGTGCGCTTTACTTCCCCATCGTAAGACTTCCAAATGAGGAAGCAGATGTTTCCGTGGATTCGATTTTAAAGGGAAGTGATTGAATGGTTTCTCAATGGTGCAAAGGGGGGGTGAAACGTTTGAGGGGGATCCTTGTTTATCATCTGCATCGCAAAACGTTAAAACCCCAAAAAATAATTCCAGATCCAAACATAATCCTAACTCTCTCCGTTCTGAAGATTCTGAAGGTAAAGTGGGTTTTGTGTTGTGTCTCCAGGCTCCGTGCACTATCGAGAGGAGGGAGCGTGACGTCCCCTCCTCCTTCCCCAGCGATGCCAAAGTCCAAGCTGGCCGAGTACCGCTATGGCCGCGAGGAGATGTTAGCACTTTATATCAAAGATAACAAGGTGAGAAGCAGACGGACGGTGATTCACACTTCACACGTTTTTACGACTGCCCTCAGGGTGGTGCTTGTCTGACACACGCTCACTCTGTCTTTGTGTGTTAAGGTCCCGGAGGATATGCAGGATAAAGAGTTTGCTGCGATCCTTCAGGATGAGCCTCAGCAGCCCTTGGCCTTGGTGCCACTCACCGAGGAAGAGCAGGTGAGTTCACGATGACGGAGATGAGTCTGAGATGCTTCTGTTGGAAGATAAAACGTCGTCTCTCTCCTTCACGTGGCGTGTGATCTCTCTTCTCTCCACAGAGGAACTTCTCTATGTCTGTGAACAGCGTGGCTGTGCTGAGGCTCATGGGTAAAGGAGGAACGGCTCCTCCAGCGGGCGTCCCCCGTGGCAGAGGGAGCACCCGTGGAGGACGAGGTTAGCCCATTTTCTTTCTCTCTCTCTCTCTCACTTTCTCTTTCTCTCTCTCTCTCTTGAGTGAAAAGGACACCTCTGTGTTTGTGTTTGTAGGAAGAGGACGAGGCGAGGGAGGTTTCTACCAAAGAGGTGTAGACGAGGAGCTGAGTTTCGGACGCAGCCGAGAGATGCACCGCAGCCAAAGCTGGGACGACAGGTTGGTGAAGAGTAAAGGACTCCTATGTTATTCTTGTTACCGGTTGCAGCCGTAGATTTTATTGTGAATTAAGTTGAACCTACGTTTATTTGTGTGTTATTAGTTCCACAATTTATTAGGTAAGTGTTTAAAGTGTGTGTGTGTTTTTAATATGGCTGTTTCGCTGTGT
Organism: Hoplias malabaricus; assembly: GCF_029633855.1. Lineage (NCBI taxonomy): Eukaryota > Metazoa > Chordata > Actinopteri > Characiformes > Erythrinidae > Hoplias > Hoplias malabaricus. The sequence continues at coordinate 34,718,023 of NC_089817.1, forward strand.
TTCAGAGGTGAGCGGCGGTTTGAGAAGCCCCTGCGGCGAGAGGGAGGACGCGGAGGATTTGAGGAGGGAGGCTCGGTGAGAAAGGACTTTGCTCGCTCCGACAGCGATAACTGGCGGACACTCCGCGAGGAGCAGGAGGAGGACGGTTTGGAGATGGGGAGCAGCTGGAGGATAGCAGGCACTCGCCGGGATGGTATATATATATAAACGCACTCACAGAACCACACACTCACTCACACAGAGTTAAGAGGTTTAAAGAAGATGTGGTGGAAGAGAGAACAAACACAAATGGCGTGGGCTATGAGAGTAATTTTTTTTTCCCTGTGCTCAGTATCGTTTTTGATACGACTTGTGTTCCTCTCTCGCCGTTTTAAGACGGCGGTCCCCGCTCGGCCGGCTGGAGAGACCACGCGAGCGGAGAAGGCCGGAGGAGGAAGTTCGACTTTGATTTTCGCGATGGAGACATGGGCCGGCGGAGGTCGGGCAGCGAGGGCGGAGAGGAGGATAGGGACGGCCTGCCGGAATGGTGCACTGATGAAGAGGAGGGAGAGATGGGCACCTTCGACTCCACTGGGGCTTTCATGTGTGTCAAGGTGAGTGTTTTAAAGACACCCCCCTTCAGTGGGCGGCCAGTTGGCTGTCGTCATTAAAAGAAGACACCTGAGACCTGTGTTTATTCCTTTAGAAATCATCCAGAGACACCATCCCCGAGGACCAGGAGCTGGAGTTTGAGGCTCTGGAGGAAGAGGAGGAGCCTGGCCTGGAGAGGAAGAACAGCTCTTCTGAGAAAGGTGAGGTGGAGCAGTTCAGCTCTGTTTTGAAGTGTACTTTATATTAAAGGCCTGATTTCTCACATTTTTACGCCTCTGTTTCCGATCCAGTGGAAGATGCTGAAACTGCTTGCATTTCAGAAGGAGAAATGAAGTCCTCATCTCCTCCCGCTTCCTCCTTTTCTGCCCTGGTTCACCCCTCAGAGCAGGAGACATCACTGCCTCCCGTTACCATCCCCTCGAAGCCAAGCCTCCAGCCCAGTGAAGGTGTTTACACTTGGTCAATATTCACAGCTGCGTAAAGTGAAATCACTTCTCCACGTACTGTGTCTTTAAATTTTGCACGAGAGCCGTGGAGATAATGTGACTCATGGAAATGTATAGCTCATCATTTAGCAACCAATACTCACTCAGCTTAAACTGTGGAGACGTCACACAGCAGGAAGAGTGGCCCGAATCTGGTATCGGACCAAGTCCGTCCATTTCATGCAAATCTCTGTGTTAAAAGCAGAGTATCAATTAAGGACTGTAAAGGATTCATTCATTCATTCATTATCTGTAACCCTTATCCAGTTCAGGGTCGTGGACACACACATTCACTCACACCTACGGACACTTTTGAGTCGCCAATCCACCTACCAACGTGTGTTTTTGGACTGTGGGAGGAAACCGGAGCACCCGGAGTAAACCCACACAGACACATGGAGAACACACCACACTCCTCACAGACAGTCACCCAGAGGAAACCCACGCAGACACAGGGAGAACACACCACACTCCTCACAGGCAGTCACCCGGAGGAAACCCACGCAGACACAGGGAGAACACACCACACTCCTCACAGAGAGTCACCCGGAGGAAACCCACGCAGACACAGGGAGAACACACCACACTCCTCACAGACAGTCACCCGGAGGAAACCCACACAGACACAGAGAGAACACACCACACTCCTCACAGAGAGTCACCCGGTGGAAACCCACGCAGACACAGAGAGAACACACCACACTCCTCACAGGCAGTCACCCGGAGGAAACCCACGCAGACACAGGGAGAACACACCACACTCCTCACAGACAGTCACCCGGAGGAAACCCACGCAGACACAGGGAGAACACACCACACTCCTCACAGAGAGTCACCCGGAGGAAACCCACGCAGACACAGGGAGAACACACCACACTCCTCACAGACAGTCACCCGGAGCGGGAATCGAACCCACAACTTCCAGGTCCCTGGAGCTGTGTGACTACGACACTACCTGCAGCGCCACCGTGCCGCCCCACTGTAAAGGATATTAAAACCTATTTTTTTTTTTTTACAAAACGAGAACGATTTCTGCCGTTTCCACGTCTTTAACACCTCAAATTAAAACTAAAATTCCTTGGACCCTAGTCCATAGATCAGACCCAGTGGCCAGAGTGACTTTAATCACATGTTCAGACAGAGTCACATGGCCACAGATCGGATGTGGATCGGATTTCAGTACCTCATATGAACGTGGCCCAAATCTGATTTTAAAAAGTCAAATTCAGTGTGTCAACTCATCTGTGTCACACGTTAGTAAACAGACTGGATTTGGGCCACTGTTTATTACCTGCTGTGTGAACACAGTCTGATAGATTTCATTATGTGTTTACTGCCTTTGTGACACTGTCCTCAACCAGCAGCAGCTTTAATATTGAATTTTCCCACACATCTCTTTATTAGGATCGTGTGTACGTCTTTGATCCCTCATCAAAGTGCCCTCCATTTCTCTGAACTCCAAACCCGCTCGTGTTTTTCAGATGCAGCTCCAGCAGGGGGCAGCAGTCCCTTATCCGCTGCTGTGGCTCTCCCTCCCCCCACCTCTGTTACTGACCTTCCCCCAGCAGGGGGAGACACCGAGGAGGAGGACGGCATGAAGCACCTTCAGCAGGTCAGAGTCTCTACACACGGACTCCAGTCTGAAACTGGAAATTCCAGAAAAGGACTCGTTTATCCACTTTAAAAAATAAAAAAAAGCACTGTTTTAAAGCTTTGTTATGAACTTAACTCACTTGTCTGTTTAACCCATGAGTGGACACAGAGCTGCGGAAACAGCCGTTCTATTTTGAACTAATTGAATAACGTTTGCATTAAAGGAAGCTGCAATGTAATGAGGTTGCTATAGAAACCGTACTCATTTCACCTTTAGAAACCAGAATAAGCTGGAAATACTCTCCAGTGCTTGCTGTTTCATACCTTTTGTGAATAAACATGGTGGAAATACAGCTTCTAGGTGCTGTTTCTAGAACGCCACGCACCACAGGTGTTTTAAACTAGAGCTGAAGGGTCATTTAAACCCTCTTTTACTTTCTAATAATTTACTGAGATTTGTAGATTCAGATTTTGTAGAGTTTGTTAAATACAATCGCTTACGTTTTCCTCACTCTCTCTCTTGCTCTGTGTGTGTGTGTGTGTGTGCGCGCGCGCGTGTGTGTGTTTCCAGGAGGCAGAGAAGATGGTCGCCTCTCTTCAGGACACTTCCCTGGAGGAGGAGTGTTTCACTCAAGCGCTTCAAGAGAGCCACAGTGCCGCCGCTCACTCACACACTCACACACACCCCAACACACACACACACTCCCACCCGGCCTCACATTCGCTCTCCCACTCCTCCAGCGCCTTGGCTCTGACGCACGAGTCGGCCATGAAGTGGTTCTACAAAGACCCGCAAGGAGAGATCCAGGGTAAACACACACACACACACACACACCTCAAAGTTTAACCTTGACTTAAAGGGAAGTTCTACCATGTTTTTGTTGTCTGTACAGTCGTGAGGATAGGAACCCGGTGTCTTGTGTCTGTTAGTTAATGCTCCACAGCTGTTAGTGAAATACATTTATTTATAATGAAGAGATATATATAAAAATAAGTCTTTGAGAATGTACCTCTGCACCTTCATTGGATTTAAATGAAGTTTTAGGCCAAAATCATCATCTCCGAGCTCAGATTTGGGAACAGGGTTTCGGAGGAAGGCTCTGTATTCATAACTATTTCACGCAGTAACTTCTTGTGAGGAAGCTTTTACAGGCCTTAATCTCCTCAGACGTCTGGTTCCATTCACCACTGCTGTGAAAAACTCTGACTCTGCAATATTCGCTGGAACGGACCTAAGATTTTCTCCCAATCCCACGCTTCCATTGAAGGCGATTAGGGGAGGCTCCTGAGTGGCGAGATTTGGTTCTTATCGGAAAATTGTTTGAATTTTGTTCAGAGGAGCTTTGCTAACTCGGCTCACCTGGATGCAGGGCTGTGGAGAGTGTGATGCACTGGGAATGAAAAAAGAAAGATCCTTATTAATAGTTTTTAACAGCAGTTATTGGAGCTAAACACACACTGAGAGGTTCGTTTGAGGCTCTGAGTGTTTCTCTGCTCTTCCCCCCCCAGGTCCGTTCAGCCAGATGGAGATGTACGAGTGGTTCCAGGCAGGCTACTTCACCATGACTCTGTTGGTGAAGAGAGGCTGTGACGAGGGATTTCAGCCTCTGGGAGACGTTATTAAGATGTGGGGGCGCGTGCCTTTCTCTCCAGGACCCTCACCTCCTCCCCTGCTGGTGAGAGGAGGCGGCTTTGATAGGGGTTGGATTTAATCAGCTAGGGTTTGTGCGTAGTGCTCTGCATGCTCTTTGGCACTCTGAATTGTTCTGTTTCTGTTTTAGGGAAACATGGACCAGGAGTTCCTGAAGAAGCAGCTGGAGCAGGCGGCTACTGCTGCTCTTTACCAGCAGCTCCAAGTGAGGTTCCAGCACCTGAACAGGTAACTTTTTCACATTTCTGAAATGAGCTTAACCACGATAAACATTTCATTCCGTGTGCTCTGTTCTCAGAGTCTTTAGCATCTGATTAACTCTCTCTGTCTGTCTCCTCTCGCTCTCTCTCTCTCTCTGTCTGTCTCCTCTCGCTCTCTCTCTCTCTCTGTCTGTCTCCTCTCGCTCTCTCTCTCTCTCTCTGTCTGTCTCCTCTCGCTCTCTCTCTCCTCTTTTCTCTCTCTCTCTCTCGCTCTTCTCTTTCTCTCCTCTCTCCTCTTTTTACTCTCTCTTCTCTTTCTCTCCTCTCTCCTCTTTTTTCTCTCTCTTCTCTTTCTCTCCTCTCTCCTCTTTTTTCTCTCTCTTCTCTTTCTCTCCTCTCTCCTCTTTTTTCTCTCTCTCTTTTCTCTCGCTCTTCTCACTGTTCTCTCTCTTGTTCTTCTCTCGCTCTCTCGCTCTCTCTCTCTCTCTCTCTCTCTCTCTCTCTCTCTCTCTCTCTCTCTCTCTCTCTCTGTGTGTGTGTGATGTTAGCAGAGAGACAGGGATGATGCCTGCGATGAACAGGTCCGTGTCCGTGCCGGATGCTGGCCCCATGTGGGACATGCATACCTCATCCTCACAGCCGTCAGGTCAGCGATTAAAGCAGACCATATTACTTTAAGTGTCTATGTTTAAAATACATTTAGTACAGATTAATGTGGTAAACCATAATGTGGTTGGTTTAATAACGTGAACAAGAATAATCACTGGAGAGAATGAACGTTTAACTCTTTTCTGTTTCTCCAGGCAGCGATGCCAGTCTGTGGGACTTAACCATGAGCAACTCATCTCAGGGTCCAACTCTCGAGCAACTGCAGAAAGTCAGTTGTTATTGTTTTTTTCTGTATTCTGAGCTCTCTCTCTTTACCTTTTCGTCTAGTATTTATTGAATTGTTTGCCCGTGTGTGTGTCTCAGCTCCAGCAGGAAAGACGTGAAGCTGAACTCAGGGCGAAGAGAGAGGAAGAGGAGCGAAAACGGAGAGAGAGGAGAAGAGGAGGCAACAGGAGGAGCAGAAGAGGAGGGAGGAGGAGGAGCTGTACAGGAGGAAACAGGTGAGAGAGAAACACTTTTAGAGCATAGTTACATAGATTTGTTCATGCCGAGCATCGTTTACAAGCAGGACACGGCTGTGATGCAGCGATGTCTGTAGAACAGTAGAGTGCATTGGACAGTGCAAGTCAATGAGCAGCAAACTGACAAAAGCAACAGCGATTTGTAGAGGTTCAGATTCCCTTGAAATCCTTCACTGTAACGAGAATCCAGGAACTGAAGGACGTTTTGTGTATGTAACGGTAACTTTGTGTGTGTGTGTGTTCATTCTACAGCGCCAGCAGCAGGAGCTCATTATGAAGCTTCTTCAGCAGAGCCAGCAGCAGCAGACGGGACAGGGGAGCTCCAGTTGGAGCTCAGCCCAGACCGGACCTCTCTCTCTGGGCAAAGCTCAGGGCAAGAACCTGGGGCTTTTGGAGCTAGAGGCCGAGAGGCTGCACAAACAGCAGCAGCAACAGCAGCAGAGAGCGCAGCAGCAGCAGAGGGTAAAACAGACTGTGTGTGAATTAGAAATTAGAGGATCGCCGATTGCCGTTGTATTGGCAGATTCTGATTTTATTTATTGCTAAGAATTATAAATGACAACATACAGAATGTTCAACTTTTAATTGAAACTCACTTCATCAACATACAAATGTGCTCTAGGTTACAGGAGCACACCCTTAATATTCCTCCATTGGAAATGATCACAAAGCTGTAGTAGAAATTATAGAACAGAACTGAAACCAGAGCCTGGGTTTTCTTGCTTTTGATGTCATTTTAGTTTAGTTTGATGCGATTGTGGATCTTCTCTCTCGCTTTTTACTGACCTACATCGGCCCGGGGATTAATCACGTCTTAAGTGTCCACATCTAAGTTAAAGGAGAAGGTTTAGACTGTTCCCTGGAGTCCGTGCACTTACAGCTGTCACACGTGCAGTCCTCGGAAAATGTGTTCTCTGGTTGATGCTGGTGTTGCTGGGGATTTGTTTATAAGTGAATGTAAAAGTGATTCTCTCTCTCTCTCTCTCTCTCTCACACGTAGATGGCGATGGGTCAGTGGGGAGAAGGCTCTGTTGGGATGTGGACAGGGTCAGGAATGGAGGGGAAGGTCAGCAGCTCGGGGGGGATGGGGTTGTGGGATGAGGCGCTGAAGAACCAGGCAAACCACAGGAACATGGGAATGAAAACCAGCCACAGCAGCCCATCTCTCAGGTACTCACAGAATCTCTCTCTCTCTCTCTCTCTCACACTCTCTATCTATCTCTCTCTCTCTCACACTCTCTATCTATCTCTCTCTCTCTCACACTCTGTCTCTCTCTCTCTCACACTCTGTCTCTCTCTCTCTCACACTCTGTCTCTCTCTCTCTCACACTCTGTCTCTCTCTCTCTCACACTCTGTCTCTCTCTCTCTCACACTCTGTCTCTCTCTCTCTCACACTCTGTCTCTCTCTCTCTCACACTCTGTCTCTCTCTCTCTCACACTCTGTCTCTCTCTCTCTCACACTCTGTCTCTCTCTCTCTCTCACACTCTGTCTCTCTCTCTCTCACACTCTGTCTCTCTCTCTCACACTCTCTGTCTCTCTCTCTCACACTCTCTCTCTCTCACACTCTCTCTCTCTCTCTCTCACACTCTCTCTCTCTATCTCTCTCTCTCACACTCTCTCTCTCTATCTCTCTCTCTCACACTCTCACACTCTCTATCTCTCTCTCTCACACTCTCTCTCTCTCTATCTCTCTCTCACACTCTCTCTCTCTCTCTCTATCTCTCTCTCTCACACTCTCTCTCTCTCTATCTCTCTCTCACACTCTCTCTCTCTCTCTCTCTATCTCTCTCTCTCACACTCTCTCTCTCTATCTCTCTCTCACACTCTCTCTCTCTCTCTATCTCTCTCTCTCACACTCTCTCTCTCTCTCTATCTCTCTCTCTCACACTCTCTCTCTCTCTCTATCTCTCTCTCTCACACTCTCTCTCTCTCTCTATCTCTCTCTCTCACACTCTCTCTCTCTCACACTCTCTCTCTCTATCTCTCTCTCACTCTCTCTCTCACACTCTCTCTCTCACACTCTCTCTCTCTCTATCTCTCTCTCTCACACTCTGTCTCTCTCACACTGTCTCTCTCTCTCTCTCTCTCTCTCTTTTAATTACACATTTGTTACGTCTAAGGCTGGATGATACGGCCAAAATTTATATCGCAATGTATTTCTTAATTTTGATCGATATCGATATAAACACTGAAAAGCTTCCGGAAAATAACAAAAAACATGACATCACCATCAAACCTAAGCCTCTTGGCTTTGTCAATATTGATATTTTAAATCGAGTGCTGAACTGACGACAGCGCCCTCTAATGACCGTCAGTCAGTGACAGATGCTGTAAATAACGTGTACTGAAATATTGATACGTGTTTAAAAATCATATCACTGCTATTGAAGCATTTTATATTGCAATATATATTGATGTTGAATTATTGTCCAGCTCTGGTGTGCTGTATAATTCTTTTGAGTATGGAGTACTCTCTCTGTCTGCAGTGAGCAGTACATGATGAACCGTAGGAAGAGAACCGAGGAGGAGGAGCGTCTGCTGAAGCTGCTGCAGGGAATGAAGCCTCAGGACGGCTTCACCACTTGGTGTGAACAAATGCTGCACGCTCTCAACACCTCCGCCAACAGCTCCTCCTCTGTGGATGGTAACATATGCAGTATACTTCTCTTTATCTCTCATGCACATACACACCCACACGTACATCTGTGTATGATCAGTTACCACACTACCCAGTGGAGCTGCGTTTCAGTGCGCTAAGAACAGGTGATGCAGGTGTGCAGCTGGATTTGCACATGTGCGGTGCAGTAGTCGCGGAGGTATTCAGGTGTTATTTCAGCAGAAAATAGAGTGAGGTGGGTATTGATCCGATGTGACACACCGTCTGTTGTGTTTCTTCGCAGTGGCCACGATTGTGGCGTACCTGAAGGAGGTGGAGTCGCCTTATGAGGTGCACGACTTCATCCGCTCGTATCTGGGTGACACCGTCGAAGCCAAAGAGTTCGCCAAGCAGTTCTTGGAACGGCGTGCCAAGCAGAAAGCAAACCACCAGAGGCAGCAGCAGCAGCAGGTGAGACATGGGGCTATTCTTTTCAACATTAAAAAAAACACACACACCGCTCCACTTTAAAAGATACAGTCGCTTCTTACTCACACCCACCGCTCCACCTTAAAAGATACAGTCGCTTCTTACTCACACACACCGCTCCACCTTAAAAGATACAGTCGCTTCTTACTCACACGCACCGCTCCACCTTAAAAGATACAGTCGCTTCTTACTCACACCCACCGCTCCACCTTAAAAGATACAGTCGCTTCTTACTCACACACACCGCTCCACCTTAAAAGATACAGTCGCTTCTTACTCACACGCACCGCTCCACCTTAAAAGATACAGTCGCTTCTTACTCACACCCACCGCTCCACCTTAAAAGATACAGTCGCTTCTTACTCACACGCACCGCTCCACCTTAAAAGATACAGTCGCTTCTTACTCACACGCACCGCTCCACCTTAAAAGATACAGTCGCTTCTTACTCGCACGCACCGCTCCACCTTAAAAGATACAGTCGCTTCTTACTCGCACGCACCGCTCCACCTTAAAAGATACAGTCGCTTCTTACTCGCACGCACCGCTCCACCTTAAAAGATACAGTCGCTTCTTACTCGCACGCACCGCTCCACCTTAAAAGATACAGTCGCTTCTTACTCGCACGCACCGCTCCACCTTAAAAGATACAGTCGCTTCTTACTCGCACGCACCGCTCCACCTTAAAAGATACAGTCGCTTCTTACTCGCACGCACCGCTCCACCTTAAAAGATACAGTCGCTTCTTACTCGCACGCACCGCTCCACCTTAAAAGATACAGTCGCTTCTTACTCGCACACACCGCTTCACCTTAAAAGATACAGTCGCTTCTTACTCACACGCACTACTCCACATTAAAAGATACAGTCGCTTCTTACTCACACGCACCACTCCACATTAAAAGGTACAGTCGCTTCTTACTCACACACACCGCTCCACCTTAAACGATACAGTCGCTTCTTACTCACACGCACCGCTCCACCTTAAAAGATACAGTCGCTTCTTACTCACACGCACCACTCCACATTAAAAGATACAGTCGCTTCTTACTCACACGCACCGCTCCACCTTAAAAGATACAGTCGCTTCTTACTCACACGCACCGCTCCACATTAAAAGATACAGTCGCTTCTTACTCACACGCACCGCTCCACATTAAAAGATACAGTCGCTTCTTACTCACACGCACCGCTCCACCTTAAAAGATACAGTCGCTTCTTACTCACACGCACCGCTCCACCTTAAAAGATGTGGCACTTCTGAACATAAACAAACCAGAGAGAACTGCAGTTCCCCTCAGTCTTAGAGGCTCCTTTAATTAAATACACACACACACACTAAGTCTGAAACGTGTAACGCTCTGTGAATCTTGTCTCCGTAGCTGTCTAAGGAGGTTGCTGGGCTGAATATGAACTTCCCCTTACAGGTAGATTTGTTTCCTTTTTCCTCCAGAGATAAACGTATTTACATCGTGAGCTGTAGGAGTCTTGTTTACTCACTGTACATATCTAAGTGTTTGTTTTGTTCCCAGTCCATGTTCCAGTCAGCTCACATGAATAAAAGTAGCAGCATGTACGACAGTCAGGGGGGGAAAATGAAGAAGAAACCCAGCATGATGCTCCACTCGGATCCCAGCATCCTCGGTGAGTGGACCATGGCCTGTCTGTCTGTCTCTCTCTCTCTCTCTCTAATGTCCTCTGATTGATGTAGTTATTGGTCATCGTCCAGACTGCTCATGTGAATAACAGTACATCAATCTGAACAAGGAGGTGCTCATTCGCCTGCACTGACTGCTTTAGAGGACGTTTGTCTAACTCCAACCTTGATTGTCACAGGATACTCGTTCCTGGGCTCGAGCGAGCGGATGATGCTGGGAGAGATGGAGACGGTGGAGGATTACTGATCCTGATCCAGCAGAAAACAAACCTACTTGAGTTCTACCTGAGGCCTTAACCTGGAGCAACCTAGCAGATGAATGTGCACTGCTCAGCGAGGGAGAGGGGGTGAGAGGGCGAGCCACTCTTAACACTCTCTCTCTCCCTCTCTCTCTCTCTCTCTCTCTCTCTCTCTATGTCTCTGTTTCAATCCCCTCCTCACTCGCCCACAGAAGACGAGGGGAGTGTGAGAGAGAGAGAGAGAATGAGAGAGCGTTTGGCGGTGTTTCACACCTCTTTCACAAAAGCACCTTAAACTATAAGCTATTGCACTTTATTTACCAGAGTTTCAATATTTGAAATGTTGTCTTTTTTTATACAGCAGAAAAAAAACACGTGTGAATATATTGTGGCATATATTATGTGTAGAGTATTTGTATGCAAACAATAGAAATAATTCGGGGAGGGGTTCGGGGACACCTCTGTTTTGAGACGGAGCACAGCCTGCGAGAAAAGAGCGGGAGGAGGGAGGTTTTTTTTTTACTTCTCTCCTCCCCTTTTCCTTGAAAGATAAACACTGTTGTATTTTTGTTTTCGTACAAAAGGTAAAGCTATAAAAATATGAATGAAAACTTGAAGATTTGCACTTAAAGAGAAAAAGACAAAAAACAGTTTAGATTAGTGATTTTATTTTTTGTTATTTTTGTTTGTTGCTTTTTTGTTTGGGGTTTGTTTTGTTTGTTTTTCGTCAGCGAGAGGCGCGTGTGGAAATGTGAAGAAAATAAGAGTCTGCACACAGTTTATTACCGACATGTATAAAAGAAATGCCATGTTTTTATTTTGTTCTGCGGGTTTTTTTTGTACTTGGAGCATGTATACTAAAGTGTGTGTGTGTGAGAGAGAGAGTGTGTGTGTGTGTGTGTGTGAGAGAGCGAGCGAGAGAAGTATCACAAACAGTGTAAATAGGTTCAGATTGGACAGTAAAACATTGCTCCAGTTTTGAAGGTCGTTTGTGGGTGCGGTTCCACTTGTGGCCTGTGGGGGCAGTGTTTTTCACGTTTCTGGTCTGTGGTGCTGTATTGGCCTTTTGTGTGCCTCTATTTTTCGGGGGCAGTGTGGGGGCCTGTGTGATGGTGTCCAGATATTTATAGCATAGTTTTTTTTTTTCTATGTTTTTTCCAAACACCACAAAACTGTGTAACTGCGTTATTTCTCTTTTTTTTTTATTCTTTTTCTTAATTCTCTGAACATGGAGCATTCTCGACGAGGACGAGATATGAACGTTTTGCCTTTTGTGGGGTGTGTGTGTGTGTGAGAGTGTGTGTTTAATGGCTGTGGCCATGGCGCTGTGATCTCGGTGTGTGTTTTATGTGCGATTGACTTAACGTTACTATTTTTCATTGCTGTTGAAAAGAAATGAACGATAACGGATTTATTTTTTTATCGTTGCAAACAAAGTATTTGAACTTCTATGATTTGGAGCACTTTGGAGGCTGCTACCTTATTGTATTTTTTTTTTTTTTTTTGTTTGGTTTTTTTTTAAACATCATATTACTCCCTTGTTTTCCATTGCTTTGGGGGAAGTATATTACAAATGAATGTATTCCTAAACAAAAGCTAAATGTAAAACAAACGCCACATTTATCATCTCTCTGAACCGAGGGGGAGACGTGGCTCTTTCTGAACGGATAAACCGGACACGGAGCGTCATCTTCCAGCCGTTTCTTCCAGACACTTCTCCAGCGGCAGGAGCTTCTATCTCGGGACTCGAGGCCTGGCCCCGGAGCCAAGGACCTGTAGCATTAGATTCAAAGACGTTAGGATTTATTTTTTTGTTTTGTTTTGATTGTTTTTCTGACAGAAATCAAACGATTGTTTCCGTTTATTTTTATTTTTTTAGGTTCTTTTTAAATGTTGAATTTGGATTAGAGAACTTTCTTTCCTCTTCCCCTTGGAGTCAGACCCCGTTCTTCAGCAAAAGACTGACAGAAACGAGCCGCTTTGTTGGAGACGAGGGCCCGAGGACTTTGTCGGTACTTCTTCATCTCGAGGAAACAATCTGTGCTTTTTGAGACGCGCTTCGCTCTTCGTTCTCGCTCTCGACGCCTGGATTATATTTTTACGAAACTAAGACTTTACCGAGCGAGAACGAACGAGAGGAACCGGAGAAAGGACGTCAGGAATCAAACAACCAGCCGAAGCTCCGCCTCCACGGAGATGGACACTCTGGTCAAGTGAAGGAAATCCGACGGCGTTTCCCGGAAAAACGGTCGGATGAATGTTCGACAAATAAAACCCTTTATACCAGAGAGGAGAATGTGTTCTCTTTGCCTTTTGGAGGCGCCGGTGCTCCCCGAGTTGTTGGAGCAGCCCCGGAGCCTTTCGACTGATCGGTGCGTCGCGGGATTTTCCACCACTCCACATTTTTTTTTTCTCACGGACTGAGCCTCGGACGCTGATCCGACTTCTTACCTCCACGACGAAGAAGATCCGATCAACACTCAGCGGTGCAGAAAAACATGTAGAGTACTATTAACCCTTCAGAACCCGAGCAGAACGGACAGGTAACGCTTCAACTGTCTCCGTAAACATTTTTGATTTATTATTATTATTATTCAATTTAAAGATCTATTCTTTTTAAATCTGATAGTTGTTACTGGCTTTTATTTTGTAATAGGATTTAATTTATTTATTTAGCCCATAAACCTTTTATTTGACATGTTTTTAGTTGAGAAGCTTTTAAATGCAAGGCTTTTTTGTGACGTGTATTTATTTTTCCACTTCTTAAAATATTATTTCTTTAAATTGCATTATTTACAAATGTTTATCTTCTAAACTACGGTCGTAGTTATGGATTACACAAGGGTTAATACAATAACCGTTTTCTTTTGTGCTCTTATTTTGACAGGTCTCACCTGGGTGTCTCCTGAGCTCTGCTCAACTCCGCCCCCTGGTGGAGGACTGCTGTATAGACGGATGCCAGGATTCAGCTGCCGTTTATCTCCATCTACGTGCAACCACCACACACACACTTTCTCTCTCTCTCTCTCTCTCTCTCTCTCTCTCTCTCTCATCCCTCTCTTCTTCTTTGTTTTCAGGACTGAACTGGGGGCTGTTAATTTGTTGCTGGTGGTACCGCCACAGGAACCGTACCACTGTAACAGACCTCTGTTTCAGACCCGGTTGCTGTCTGAGGCCCTGTTTACACCCGGTCGTTTAAAGTGGTTTTGTTATAATCTGGATTTAAACACAGATTTTATAGGTGTTCATTTCTCACTCATTAATCTGAATGAAGGCTGTGACTGATGTTTACCAAACGATGAATAATTACCTTCCAGAAGCCATTGGCCCAGCAGGGGGCGTCTGTCCCACGTGGGGAGGGTCCAGTGGGTGGAGTTTATCCTCAAAGGGGAACAGCGTATTGATTGGTTGTAGGGTTCAGTGGGCGGAGTCTAGTGTTATTTTTATATCGAAGCCCACAGGAGGCTGGGTCTAGGGGGTGGGGTATTTTTAGAAGCTGAGGGACAGGGGGAGGAGCTTTCAGCGCTGAACGTGACCTAACAACGTGAACATCTGGATAAAATTCTCCTGACACGATTAGAATTAAATCCAGATACATCCAGGTTTAATCCTGATCTCCAACACCCGGTGTAAACAGTGTGTGTGTGTGTGTGTGTGTACACGTTCAGGTGTGTGTGGCACTGAATGCCATGTAAATAGTGTAAATGTTTAATGCCCCTTTTCTTCTTCAGTTTATTTCCCTCCGTCCCTTTTTCCCCTCGTTCCCGGGTTTGTTTTTCATGCCTTAACTGTACAGAGCAGAGCTACGGTGCCCCCCTCTGTACGTACCCCCTCCCCCCACCCCTGTCCCCCTGTCCCCGTCCCCCTCCGGCCGAGTCTGCTGACGTCCTCCACGCGGCTATGAAAACACGGACATGGGGATTCCTGATGTGTTCTCGAGTGTGTGGGAGTAATTTTAGCGTGTTTTTAAAAGAGAGACAGAGGTAAACCTCCCTCTGGGATCAAAGGACGAGAGCGAGCGAGCGAGGGAGGGAGGATAAGAATGAGGGATGAGGTCCTGGTGAAAACGGAGGTGTAGTTGTTTGTTTCCTTTGAGATGATCAAAATATGTTAAACCTCAAATAAAGTTTTTAAATGTTGAACCTGCTTTTGTTGTTTTCTCTCTTCACACTTCGCCCCTCGGTCCTCCTCGTAACGTCAGCGACAGTGGCTCGTATCTCACTGTGCAGCGCGTGTGCGACGCTGGAGGAAGGAGGAAATGATGGACTGCACCTTTAATGACGGATCCTGGACAGGACAGGACAGTTTCCAGTGAAGTGAGGCTAGGCTTAATCCATTAGTCTGTGAAGCAGTCCTCTGAGGCTCTGGTTTGTTCGTGTGCAGAAGCTTCACGCATTTTAAGGTGTGTTTGAAGAGGAAAACGGCTGCTGCATCTCGAGGTGTTTAGTTTTGTAGCACTGTCGCTAACACCGTTAGCGCTCTCCTGAATTTAGAGTCAGTTCCACCTTAAGTAATGTAACATTAACAGCTAAAATAAGTCAGTGTTACCCCCCTATGGAGCAGGAATAGAGCAACATCCTCATCTCGGTTGGTGCTTTTCAGCGTTTGGAGTCTCTCCGTTGTCTAAAAACCTCCAGATGGCGTTTCTCTGCCGTGAGCAGAGAGAGAGAAAGCCTAGCACCGGACCCAGACACTTTGTTTTTTTACCCATTTACAGACACTGGGGCTTCGTAAACACATTATCTACTGTCTATTAGAGGTGCCACTGTTGCTGGTGGTCAGTCACTGAGCTTGTGTCCCTCACTTGAGCCTAAGGTTATCATGCTCAAGGCCAAGAGTCAGCAGGAGGGGTATAAAGCTTCTGTGCTCTTGTGGCTGCAAAAGGTTTAAAAACTCCAGCAGCAGAAGAACGAGGGGAAGGGGGCTAATAAAGTATGCAGAGCACCATATGAACTAAGCGCTGAGAAACATCAAGGTGAAGTGAGTACAGAAGATGGATGAATGAGTGATGATCCAGGGGCTGCAGAGACCAGCTGGGGGCGTCTCTTCATAATAAAGATGTGCCAACAACTGAAACAGGCTGTCGTTCTCACGCATTAAGACGTTCCCAGGTCTTGCTGCTGTTCAGAGGCGAGGTTGAGAACCTCTGTCACAGCGGAAAGGGAAAGTTACACGACTCTAACACGTGTTTGTGATGGAGCTGTAGTGGCGCTGTCCTGCCACGAGGCGGCGCTGGAGTGGCGCTGCTGCACTGCGGAGGGTTTTCAGTCAAACATTAGACATCGGATTTTCCTGCATCCGAATTTCTAATGAAATAATCCGAATTAATGCAGTGTGTGCACGAGACAAAAAAAACAAATATAACAGAAAAAAGAATTATATTGTAAACCTTTGTTTGAAATTTGATTCACGGTCCTGGAAACTCTCTCTCTCTCTCTTTTTCTTTCTCTCTCTCTCTCTCTCTCTCTCTCTTCTTTCTCTCTCTCTCTGTCTCTCGTTTTCTTTCTCTCTCTCTCTCTCTGTCTCTCTCTCTTTTCTTTCTCTCTTTTCTTTCTCTGTGCCTCTTTCTCTCTCTTTTTTTCTTTCCCTCTCTCTCTTTCTCTCTCTCTCTCCTTTCTCTCTGTCTCTTTCTCTCTCTCTCTCTCTCTCTGTCTCTCTTTTCTTTCTCTCTGTCTCTCTCTCTCTCTCACACACACACACACACAGTTTCAGATTCACGCGAGCGTTGAGCTGAGTGAGCTCTCTCTTTTCAGACGTAGTGAGTGCGCGCGTGTGTGTGTGTGTGTGTGCGCGCGTGCGCGCGCGCGCCGAGTGGATAGAGAGTGAGTGTGTGTGTGTGTGTGGCACGGCGCGCTCTTAATGCATTTCCCCCCTCGCTTCGCGACTCCTGAAAGAGACGTTCTCTGATGTTCGGACGCGTCGCCTCTCTCCGGATGAACTGAGCATGAGTGTGAAGTGGACGGGGACAGTTCTGGGGACAGGGGCTCCACTGGAGACGTGAAGGAGGAGGAGGAGAACAGAGAAGAAGTGCAGCAGAACCCAGAAGTTCAGGGTTCTCCGGGATCCTTCTGTTCTACTGAGAAAGTCAGGGCTCCGATGGACAGCGGCTTCTTTCCCGGAGGATGGAGCTCGGAGAGGAGGCTGAGGTTTTAGGCTCCTGCTGCGGATGCTAGTGGAGGATTATTTTCCCCTGGAACATCATCCCCACACTGGTGAGCATCAGTCGGGTCCAGCACCCGTGTCCCGGGCCATGTGCATGCGCGTGACATCAGGGGACATTCTTGTCTCTGAGGGTCCACACGTTTCTGCTTGTTTTTTCCACGCTGTCGACTCTTTCGCTTCTTTGGATTCAGACGGAGTCCAGATTTGAAGCTGGTTCCTGGACCGTACTTTTGTCCTTTCACTCTTCGGACTCTTCCCATTGTGTCCTGTGTGTGGAGGGGATTCTGAGCCCTCGGTGTCCACACATTTTTGGCCTGTGTGGATTCCAGGGAAGTTCGAGCTGCAGGCTTCTTCCTGGAGGTGTATGTTTTGACCTTCCACTCTTTAGACACATGTCCCAGGGACGCTCTTTCACTCCGAGTCTCTCTCTTCCTTCTTCAGGTTCCAGCCCAAGCTTTGTTCCTGTGTGTGTGTGTGTGTGTGTGTGTGTGTGTGTGTTTATTGTCCTTCCACTGCTTTAACACTCCTCACTGTGTCCCAATAGTTTTGATCATCTATTTTTGCAGTGATTCGGGTTCTTTTCCTTCTTTGGATTCTTTGGGTTTGTTTCTGAAGACCTCTACTTTGTCCTTTCACTCTTTTTTCTTCTGAAAGACAGAGTACAGGGGGATTTCTTCGTTTTTTTCCATGCTTCACACTCTTTTGCTTCTTTGGATTCCAGCGAAGTTCAAACTTCAGACTTGTTCTTAACTCTTTTCATTGTGTCCTACGTTACCCTCTCCACTATGGCTGTGTGTGTGTGAGGGATTTATGGGGAGCCTGTTTGCTCGGAGAGGGCCAAATACCTTTGGACATTTTTGCCACGCGTTCGTCTCTTTTGCTTCTGTTGGTTCCAGCGGAGCTCAGGCTTCAGGCTCAGTCCTCGACTCCTGTTTCTCGTCTTTACTCTCTTGGCACCTTCCATCCTACACTGTAATATCCCAGTGTAAGACTTGCATGAGTGGTCTTCTCACAGGGTGGTGGAATGTGTGTGGTCATTGTTGCCATGCTTTCGTCTCTTTTGCTTCTATAGATTTCCCCTAAGACGGAGCACCAGGGCTGTACCCGACCGTCTGCGCCGTGTCCTTCGTGTCCGCTATTATTCTGTGGTATACACGGTGTAAGGGACTGGTGTAGAGCTGAAATTAGTGCCGTTTCTGTTTGCTACAAACGTGAAGTTAGAAGTCTTCTTCACACTTTGATGGACCCCTGTATCTGTCCATAACAAGCCTCTCTGTTTTCCCCTGGTTCTGATCTCGGTTCTGGGTCTGGTTCTGGTTCTGCTGGAGGGAGATGGGCGCTCATGCTTTGGGATTTCTCCTGATTTTCCTGCTGGAGCGAGCCCTGATCGAGGCGGCCAACTTGGAGCCCATCTACTGGAATTCCCTCAACAAAAGGTACGTGATCCATCTACACACACCTCTTCTATTAAGGTTTGGGCTGTGGAACAGTGGAACCGTGTTCTCCGCTACATCTGGGATGAGTTGGAGCTGCGTTTGTGATCCAGAACCAGTCATCCCGCATCGGCACGTGAGCTCAGTCACGTTTATGTGGCTGGATTCCATCAAATCCTCACAGCGGTGGTCCACGGGGTGGAGGGAGGGCCGGGGTGTAAGGGGTTAATGGAGAGCTGTGGAGGGTGAGATGTTCTTCAGCTCCCTGAAAAGGTCAGTGTGTTTACACACAGCCCAGCGGACACACACACACACACACACACACACACACATCTTTACATTCTTCCTGTGACTTTTAAACCGCTGAGAAACTTTCGAGGCTTCATTACGAAGGGCGTTAGTCTCTGTTCGTCTGGGAAAGGCTTTACACTCGACGCTGGAACACTGCCGTGAGGATTTGATGGCATTCGGCCACACTAGCTTCAGAGGGAGTGTGTCTTCTCCCCTTTCTTTCTCTCTTTTCTTTTCTGGAACCAACATCTCTCCGGAGAACACAGTTCCACTGCTCCACAGCCCAGTTCTGGGGGGGGGGGGGGGGGCTTTGTTCCCATCTGGTCCACACTTGGCACTGGGCCTCGGGGCTTTGGGCTCATGTGCAGCTGCTCCAGAGCAGGCCTTAAACAACTGAAGCTGAAAAGGGGGCGTCTACAATGTGTTTTGGAGTGTACCAGGGGTGGAGAGAGAGAGAGACAAAGGGAGAGAGAGGGAGAGCGAGAGAGGTGGGTCAGAGATGGACAGAGATATAGAGAGAGAGAACAGGAAAAAAGAGAATGAGTAAGAGTGAGGGAGGGGTGTGTGAGAGAGAGACAGAAACAGAAAGAATGAGGGGGGTCAGAGAGAGAGCGAGAGAGAGACACTGATGTATGATGGGTCAGAGAGGCCGTCTCGCCTGGCTGTGTTTGAAGAAGCGAGGGAGTGTGTTTTCTCTCTTTTCTTTTCTAAACGCTGGGTAAACGAGTGCGGTAAACGAGTGTGAGCGGCCGTCTCTCTCCATCGCTCCAGGGGAAGTTGTTGTACAACTCTCCGCCTCAAACGCAGCATTAAAAATTAATCCTTCACAGACGCGCTCAATATTTAATGAAGCAGTCGCTAATTGGAGGGAGATAAAAGCGCGTTTAACGAGGGGAAACACTTCGGATTAAAACCTTTTAAGGAAAAGGGGAGGAGGGGAGTGATGGAGGAGATGGAGGAGAAGGAAGAGGAGTGGTCGGGAAACAGCGGCTGGACCAATCAGCTGCAAGATAAAAACCCCGTCAGGTGACAGAAGAGCTCCTGTTAACTCTGTGAGAGGAGAAGAGAAGAGGTGAAGAGAGGAGAAGAGGTGAAGAAAAGGGAAGAGAGGAAAAGTGGTGAAGAGAAGGGTAGAGAAGAGGTGAAGAGAGGAGAAGAGGTGAAGAAAAGGGAAGAGAAGAGAAGAGAGGAGAAGAGGTGAAGAGAGGAGAAGAGAATGGAAGTAAAGAGGAGAAGAGAGGAGAAGAGAAGAGAGGTGATGGGAAGAGAGGAGAAGAGAAGGGGGTCAAGAGAAGAAAGGAGAAGAGAAGAGAGGTGATGGGAAGAGAGGAGAAGAGAAGGGATGGGAAGAGAGGAGAAGAGAAGAGATGAAAAGGGAAGAGAATAGAGGAGAAGAGAAAGGAAGAGAAGAGAAGAGAAGAGAAGAGAAGAAAAGAGAAGAGGTGAAGAGAGGAAAAGTGGTGAAGAGAAGAGAATAAAATAAATGAAGAGGTGAAGAAAAAAGAGGTGAAGAGAAGAGTGGAGAAGGGAAGAAGAGAGGTGAAAAGAAGAGAGGAGAAGAGGAGAAGAGAAGAGAAGAGGTAACAAGAAGAGAGGAGAAGAGAAGGGAAGAAAAGAGAGGTGAAGAGAGGAGAAGAGGTGAGGAGAAGAGGTGAAGAGAGGAGAAGAGGTGGGGGTCAAGAGAAGAAGAGAGGAGAAGAAAAGGGATGAGAAGAGGGGATGAGAAGAGAGGTGAAGAGAGGCAAAGAGTTGAGGAGAAGAGAAAAGATGAAAAAGGAAGAGAAGAGAAAGGAAGAGATAAGAGGTGAGGAGAAGAGAAAGGAAGAGATAAGAGGTGAGGAGAAGAGAGGAAAAGTGGTGAAGAGAAGAGAAGAGAAGACTGTTCCTCTCTCAGGAACCTGTTGTTGTTAAACAGAGAGTTAGACTGAGGCCTGGAATGGACCGTACCACTTGACCCTAGATTACAGGGGTGTGAGAGTGGGAGGATAATCCAACCCCTCCATTAAACATCTACATGGAGCACTCCAGCATCAGTCAGGCAACAAACCCGTCTGTGAGGGGATTACACACACACACACACACACT
>NC_089817.1:34738826-34741326 GCF_029633855.1 Hoplias malabaricus
TACACAAAGATATTGGTCCAGTTTTTAGCTGCTCTCTCTCTCTCTCTCTCTCTCTCTCACACACACACACACACACAAACACACCCTCTGAGGCTGGCTGGCGTGATTGTTGCTGTTGGAGATGGTTCCTGAGCTGTAGCTGTTGACAGCGGCCCGGTCTGCGTTATAATGGTTCTGATGGCTTGGACCCCATGGCCGCGGGGCTCTCTCTCTCTCTCTGGGCTGACCATGAGCTCTGTCCCTGCTCAACTCTGTGGCCTGATCAACAACCATAACACACACACACACACACACACACACACACACACACACACACACACACACACACACACACCAAGAACAAGTTCATCAAGCTGGAAGTGTGTGGAAACAGATTTGACCCCACACTGATTTCATTTGATGAAAGTCCTGTCACACCACACTGAAGACAATTTCATAAATGACTTTTATTATGTATCTCTACTCATCTCAGAGTTGTCATTAGAGAAGGTGCTGCTCCAGGGGTGGAGCTCAGTGAGTGCTCTGTAGGTGAAGGTTTTGTCTCTGACCTGTTGTTATACATTTTATGATGGTTTCTGGCTGGAGCATGGCTCGGGGCTGAGGGCATGGACTGATACACTCCTCCGCCGGCTCTGTGGATACAGGGAGGATGATGAATGCTAAAAACGGATATGCTAATGGAAACTGTGTGACGAATAGCTGCAGTACGTCAGCTGTGTAATATTTAGTAATAATAATAATAATAATGTGTAGAAGACCTTCTAAACCATGGGTTTTACTTGAGCTTAAGCTTGTCTCTGTGTTTAATTGATAAATTAAGTGTTAACGATGACTATAGGGGGCAGTGGTGAGTAACGTGTGCTTATTCGAGCCCAGTCTGTGGACAGTGGACAGAGCCCAGACCTGGATGGAGCGGTCCAGTTGCGTCCAGAGCTCGAGCCCCCCATGATGCTCTGCTGGAGCCTGAGGGGAAAGTGTCCCAAGAATAACGTCCAGAATACTGCTCTGCTGCGTGATACATCCAGCCTGGGAAACACATATATACACACACACACACACAAACACAAACACACACACACACAAACACAAACACACACACTGGCAAATTTGCAGCAACAATGATGCAACAAGTGTCTAATCAGTAATACACTCACCACGCTAAAGTACACGGGATTCCCTCCAGTGCAGAACAGAGACAAGACCAGCCTGAGAGAGAGAGAGAGAGAGAGAGAGAGAGCGAGAGAGAGAGAGAGAGAGAGGAGAAAGAGAGAGAGAGAGAGAGAGAGAGAGAGAGAGAGGAGAAAGAGAGAGAGAGAGAGAGAGAGAGAGAGAGAGGAGAAAGAGAGAGAGAGAGAGAGAGAGAGAGAGAGAGAGAGGAGAAAGAGAGAGAGAGGAGAAAGAGGGAGAGAGAGAGAGAGAGAGAGAGAGAGCGAGAGAGAGAGAGAGAAACAGAGAAAGAGGTATTTAATAGTGAGCCATTGTTTAGGTTTGAGTAACAGAGTGTGGTTAAGAGAACAAAAAACACACACACACACACACACACACACACACAAATGTTTTGGCACTGGTCAGGTGACATGTTTTTGTATATGTTTTAACTGAAAAAGGTGAACACATCCTCTACTTTCTCACAGAAAATTAACGTCTTCTGCACAATTTGCATTAAATCACAGAATTCTGGCAAAACAAGAGCAGCCGAGTTCTGCCGGACCACCGTCGGCTGCAGAGCGTTTCCTTACGAGCTTCCCCAATATTTCAGAGGTTCCCGAGGGTCTGAAACACCCATCCCTCGTCTCAGAAGAGCCTGAGAGTGATTCGGGCTCATGGGGAACGTCCTGTGTTTCAAACAGCGGCATAACATTTGACCTCTCTGATGTTTCGTGCAACATTTGATGTGCCCTGCCTCATAAAGGACTCAGGGCCTTTCCTCAGAGCCTGGGACAGTAGAGCACAGGTGTAAACTCAGGGAGGGAATATACACTCATCTGGAGATTATTCACATCTCCTGTGTTCAGTTTGGTGATGTTAAACACAATGTGAAACTCACTCTGTCACTCACACACTCAGTCACTAACTCCCTCACTCTGTCACTCACACACTCAGTCACTTACTCCCTCACTCTGTCATTCACACACTCAGTCACTAACTCCCTCACTCTGTCATTCACACACTCAGTCACTAACTCCCTCACTCTGTCACTCACACACTCAGTCACTAACTCCCTCACTCTGTCACTCACACACTCAGTCACTCGCTCCCTCACTCTGTCACTCACACACTCAGTCACTCGCTCCCTCACTCTGTCACTCACACACTCAGTCACTAACTCCCTCACTCTGTCACTCACACACTCAGTCACTCGCTCCCTCACTCTGTCACTCACACACTCAGTCACTCGCTCCCTCACTCTGTCACTCACACACTCAGTCACTTGCTCGCTCACTCTGTCACTCACACACTCAATCACTAACTCCCTCACTCTGTCACTCACACACTCAGT
>NC_089817.1:34746326-34778826 GCF_029633855.1 Hoplias malabaricus
GGGAGAACACACCACACTCCTCACAGACAGTCACCCGGAGGAAACCCACACAGACACAGGGAGAACACACCACACTCCTCACAGACAGTCACCCGGAGGAAACCCACACAGACACAGGGAGAACACACCACACTCCTCACAGACAGTCACCCGGAGGAAACCCACACAGACATAGGGAGAACACACCACACTCCTCACAGACAGTCACCCGGAGGAAACCCACGCAGACACAGGGAGAACACACCACACTCCTCACAGACAGTCACCCGGAGGAAACCCACGCAGACACAGAGAGAACACACCACACTCCTCACAGACAGTCACCCGGAGGAAACCCACGCAGACACGGGGAGAACACACCACACTCCTCACAGACAGTCACCTGGAGGAAACCCACGCAGACACGGGGAGAACACACCACACTCCTCACAGACAGTCACCCGGAGAAAACCCACGCAGACACAGAGAGAACACACCACACTCCTCACAGACAGTCACCCGGAGGAAACCCACGCAGACACAGGGAGAACACACCACACTCCTCACAGACAGTCACCCGGAGGAAACCCACGCAGACACAGGGAGAACACACCACACTCCTCACAGACAGTCACCCGGAGGAAACCCACGCAGACACAGGGAGAACACACCACACTCCTCACAGACAGTCACCCGGAGAAAACCCACGCAGACACAGAGAGAACACACCACACTCCTCACAGACAGTCACCCGGAGGAAACCCACGCAGACACAGGGAGAACACACCACACTCCTCACAGACAGTCACCCGGAGGAAACCCACACAGACACAGGGAGAACACACCACACTCCTCACAGACAGTCACCCGGAGGAAACCCACACAGACACAGGGAGAACACACCACACTCCTCACAGACAGTCACCCAGAGGAAACCCACACAGACATAGGGAGAACACACCACACTCCTCACAGACAGTCACCCGGAGGAAACCCACACAGACATAGGGAGAACACACCACACTCCTCACAGACAGTCACCCGGAGGAAACCCACGCAGACACAGGGAGAACACACCACACTCCTCACAGACAGTCACCCGGAGGAAACCCACGCAGACACAGAGAGAACACACCACACTCCTCACAGACAGTCACCCGGAGGAAACCCACGCAGACACAGGGAGAACACACCACACTCCTCACAGACAGTCACCCGGAGGAAACCCACGCAGACACAGAGAGAACACACCACACTCCTCACAGACAGTCACCCGGAGGAAACCCACGCAGACACAGGGAGAACACACCACACTCCTCACAGACAGTCACCCGGAGGAAACCCACGCAGACACAGGGAGAACACACCACACTCCTCACAGACAGTCACCCGGAGGAAACCCACGCAGACACAGGGAGAACACACCACACTCCTCACAGACAGTCACCCGGAGGAAACCCACGCAGACACAGAGAGAACACACCACACTCCTCACAGACAGTCACCCGGAGGAAACCCACGCAGACACAGGGAGAACACACCACACTCCTCACAGACAGTCACCCGGAGGAAACCCACGCAGACACAGAGAGAACACACCACACTCCTCACAGACAGTCACCCGGAGGAAACCCACGCAGACACAGGGAGAACACACCACACTCCTCACAGACAGTCACCCGGAGGAAACCCACGCAGACACAGAGAGAACACACCACACTCCTCACAGACAGTCACCCGGAGGAAACCCACGCAGACACAGGGAGAACACACCACACTCCTCACAGACAGTCACCCGGAGGAAACCCACGCAGACACAGAGAGAACACACCACACTCCTCACAGACAGTCACCCGGAGGAAACCCACGCAGACACAGGGAGAACACACCACACTCCTCACAGACAGTCACCCGGAGGAAACCCACGCAGACACAGAGAGAACACACCACACTCCTCACAGACAGTCACCCGGAGGAAACCCACGCAGACACAGGGAGAACACACCACACTCCTCACAGACAGTCACCCGGAGGAAACCCACGCAGACACAGAGAGAACACACCACACTCCTCACAGACAGTCACCCAGAGGAAACCCACACAGACATAGGGAGAACACACCACACTCCTCACAGACAGTCACCCGGAGGAAACCCACGCAGACACAGGGAGAACACACCACACTCCTCACAGACAGTCACCCGGAGGAAACCCACGCAGACACAGAGAGAACACACCACACTCCTCACAGACAGTCACCCGGAGGAAACCCACGCAGACACCGGGAGAACACACTGTTCTGTAAAATACTGTTTCCACCAAATTGACCTAACTCTCCCAGAACAGAGACAAGACAGAACCTGAGAGAAAGGACACAACTGGCCAAACTGGTGGTGACATTCATTCATATGTAAACAAACAGCGCTGGGCAACACTGAGGTCAGCAACAATTACAGGGGAAGTGTCCATTCATTGTACGAAAAGTTGATAATATAATTATTGTGACAAGCCGAGTATTTATTTGGCGTCTGAGACATTCTGAGCAACAGATCATATGAACAGGAACACGAACATGAATAGGACCCTACAGGGGTCAGCTCTGACCACTACACACTCCACTCTGAAAGGAACACAGCGCCTCCAACAGGCCAGAACGACTTGAGCACCATATTTCTACAGTGATAAGAGACACGGACACCCCATTTTCCCCCCGTTCCCCAAACGAATGGTTTCGCTGTGTGTCACTGACTCTAAACCCTGAGGATTCACTCGTACAGTGTCAGTTCAGATGATTAATTTCTCTAATTTTTGAGGCGAAAAAGCTACAGTGTCTCTAATGAAACACATCTATAAACTGCAAATTAAAATAACAATGCGGCAGAGCAGAGAAAACAAGCCGCAGACAGAGGAGCGTATGAACACACAACAGTGAAGCCGTTACGGAGGATGTGACATGAACTTCCTGTGGAAACAGGACTTTATCTGCTGTGTGCACATGCAAACACACACACACACACACAGACACAGAGAGAGCGAGAGAGAGAGAGAGAGACAGACAGAGAAATTTACTTTCTTTTAGTTTCTCTCTCTCTCTTAAATGCCTCTGTATCACTTCACCATTCCCATCTACGTCCATTATCTTCTGAACTGGAAAACTCATCAGTTAGCTTATCTCTCTCTCTCTCTCTCTCTCTCTCTCTCTCTCTCTCTCTCTCTCTCTCTCTCGCTCTCTCGCTCTCTGAGTTCAGTTCCAGGTGTGTGTGATGAAGTGGGTCAACAGGTGACACACAAGCACACACACACACACACACACACACACACACACACACACAGAGAGAGAGAGAGAGAGACACACACACATGTCTCAGAGAATGGAAATATAATATCCTTACTGCGTGAGAGACCACAGGGGGATTATGGGATAGAGAATACAAAGACACCTCTGATCTCTCTCTCTCTCTCTCTCTCTCTCTCTGTCTCTCTCTCTCTCTCTCTCTCTCTCTCTCTCTCTCTCTCTCTCTCTCTCTCATGCATGTGCATACACAGTTTTATTAATGAATTAATAGAAATGCTCCAAGTTTCTTAACTTTGACTTAAATTAAAAGCTAAGCACATTTTTCAGATGCTAGGTTTCTGTCTGAAGGCAATGATACACACAAACACTCACACACACATACAGCACTGTGCAGAAATCTGAGGCCCTAAGATAATGATATATATTTAAACTAAAGCCTCTCAGTGAGTGTGGGGCTGGTGTAAAGTTATAATCACAGTAAACACAGTGTAATAATGATATAAAACACATCAGAAACATAAGACAATGTTTCTCTATAAAGCAGTGGGTGAGAGTGAGTTTGAAGAACAGTGTTTTGTTCATATTCTCCTTGATTTGGATTCATTCATTCATTATCTGTAACCATTATCCAGTTCAGGGTCGCGGTGGGTCCAGAGCCTACCTGGAATCATTGGGCGCAAGGCAGGAATACACCCTGGAGGGGGCGCCAGTCCTTCACAGGGCAACACAGACACACACACACAGAGAGAACACACCACACTCCTCACAGACAGTCACCCGGAGGAAACCCACGCAGACACAGGGAGAACACACCACACTCCTCACAGACAGTCACCCGGAGGAAACCCACGCAGACACAGAGAGAACACACCACACTCCTCACAGAGGAAACCCACACAGACACAGGGAGAACACACCACACACCTCACAGACAGTCACCCGGAGCGGGAATTGAACCCACAACCTCCAGGCCCCTGGAGCTGTGTGACTGTGACACCTACCTGCTGTGCCGCCGTGCCACCCACATATAATACAGTTATAAATATAATTAATCAGTAATTATACATTAAACCATTACTGATCTTTCTGTTGAGGACGTCCAGTGTTAATGACCGTGTTTGTTCTGTTTTGTACTGAAATAAAATCCCCTCCATATATTTTCCTGCAGCGATGCTCTGAAGATTATGGTCTACACTGGGTACACCACAGCGTGAAAGCAAACCTGAGCTACATTTGGACAGGAACTGATATCACACGCGGAACTGATATCACACGCGCCTCTACCAACAGAGAGACACATGATTTAACAGCAGACGAGATCAAAGGAAGGCTTGGTGAGGACACATTCCTGCGAGGGATGATTTTACGAGTGTAACGATGCTCTCAGACACTTTAGTATCACAACACAAAACTGTGAGAATGCACCTCACGTGTGGCTGAATACTATCAAATTCTCCAGCAATTCTTCAGCGTGTAGTTTTCTACGAACTCTTGCCTATATTCATTATATTGACTTTTATTTTAATTCTGTTTGTATTAGTTCTGTGTATACGTCCCCAATATGTGTCAGCGCCAGTGGCGATTGCTCTAAGACTGCAAGAGAAGCTCAGCTTCCCCTAAAATGTAAAAAAATAAGTGATCAAATATATACTGTTGTGTGTACGGGTCATTGAATAAATATACACTACAACGCGCTCAACTTTTTTTCAGAATCAGCTTCTTATCACTGGTAAAGACGCGGCTTTCCTCTCAATCATTCCCGCAGCTTCACAGTGCTTTAAACAGTGAGGACACTGAGCGTCCACAGAGTTCAATAGCGAAGCAGCGAAGTGCAGCGAAACGAGACGAGTCATTGGGTAAATGCTGGGCTTTGTCCCGCCCATCGGACGCTCAGCGTCTCTGGGGGTCTATGGAGCAGTGGGCTGGCCTCGGCCGGCCCGGACGCTCAGCTTCTGCATGGTGATTGGATGATCTGTCTGAGGCTGAATCCCTTTTTGATTGACAGCGAAATGAGCGAATCAGCGATCCTTTGGTGTAAAGATCCGTGGGAGCACAGGCGGACACACTTCACATGGGCCAAGGCCGTTTAAGCCTAGCTCTGCTGGACATTGAGAGGACACTAGTCAAGTCCCTGGAAAAGACGCGTTGTTGGTACGACAGCGTCACAGATCATTTTCTTTAAAAGGAACGGAGGGTAGAATTTACGTATAAATAAACCCACACATTTTATGATGTAGGCCGAAATTGAGCTACCCCTCCTTGAAAGACCAGCATCCACCACTGTTGTTCGCGTACCGTCCCTTTAAACCCACACCACCACGCTGTAGTCACATGACCCTGCCCCGTCCAATCAGCCACAGGGAGGAGAACCTAAACACGGAGGCGGACCGAGCGACTGGAGCTCGTACCGAAGAGAAGCGCTGCGTCTGTGGTTTGGACGTGTTCTGACTTTAGTGAAGACACCGAACACAAAGCACTGAGAGAAACCAGTTTCAGACCGAAGTGAATCCCCCGCTCTGTTTCACACCGAACACAATCACACACCGAATACGAACAGAGCACGGCTCAGACGCAGAGACGGAGCTCCCCGCCGCATCAGAGACACACACCCCACCTTTAACACTGGAGTGTGTTTACAGCACGAGCCTCGACAGGGAACTGAGAGACAAACTACAACAGAATAATCCTCATGAATCGTGATCGAGGGAAAAAGATCAGTTAATCGTGATGTTGATTTGTGTTCTCATCGCCAGGCACTATTCTGTGGAGATGTCCAGCACTCGGGTGCACCTCAAAAAATCACTCATTATTCGAGGTTCCTATAACATCTGGACCCACTGACTGTGTCTGGACACAAGACACAGCTAAAGAAACACACCCAGAGAAACTCAGCATTGCTTTTATTTAATCGTCTCCACTGCACTGAGATCATGATACAGAGGCATAATGAGCCCACTTCCTGCCTGAGAGCATTCACTACAGCTCTGCTATCATGTTACAAACACACACACACACACACACACACACACACACACACACACACACACACACACACACACACACACACACACGGCATTGTGTTCAACAGCAAAGACATGCAGCTTTCTCTGCTTTACACACTGCTGCATGAGCTACACATGAGTGTGTGAGACAGATCTGTAGGTTTCTGCACAAAAGAGGGAGAGAGAGACGAGAAAGAGAAGAGAAGAGGTGGAAGAACAGAGTGTGAAAAGAGAGAAAGACGGAGGCAATCACATGCCGGTCTGCTGCAGAGCACAAAGGGAGTCTGGCCGGCTGCACACTCTCAAAAATGTGGTGTTCGCTGACAAACTAAACAAAGCTATGGGAATTTCTGCAGCATTCCTATTGGACCTTATGGAACATTTAGTCAGTTCCTATAGCTTACTATAGACTGCTGTACGCTGCCAGAGCACGGTGCAACAGGAGCCTGCACAAAGCATTGCTGCTTTAAAGTGCTACACAGTGCATTATCGGCTAGTGTCCTGCAGTTATGTGCACAGTATATGACCATATATGGACGGAGCCTATATCCTGTACTTTAAACCTACAGCAAGATGCATTACAGGCCAAAAGCACCTGGCAGCATCAATCAACCATTTCACCGTTTCACAGTGTCAACATTTCAGGGAAAAACTTTCTCTGAAGACCTTTTAATAGGCTACAGACGTCTGGTTCCATTTAGCGCCACTGTGGATTTTTCCAGAGTGGAATGGTTTCCTTTAAAGTCTTTATGGGATTAAAGGGCAAGTTCATTGACTTAAACATATTAGTATTATAATAATATTTAAACATGAAGACAATGTAATAGAGAGTGGGATTCACTCATTGTTACTCCCTTCTAAAAAAAACACGCACAGTGCTTTTGAATGGAACCAGACGTCTGAACAAATGAAGTTATTATATAAGATGTATTGGCTATTTTCCAATACATTATTAATCCGTATAAAAGAGCATAAGGAGTGTGGAGGTTACTGCTGGTGATGGAGGACTAATAAAATGCTAGACCTGTGGTAGACATGGAGATATAACCTGTGGTAGATATGGAGACGTCTGGTTCCATTCACTAACAGTGTACAGAAATGAACCACAGCAGAGATCACTGCTGGGAGTCTCCTCTTTAAAGAAAGCAGACTACAACAGTCCAGGAAATTGTTGATAAACAGTTAATGAAAGAGAATGAGGGCCAATTAGCATTATGCAAATAAGCACGCTAATTAGCAGACGGCTGGAGTGAGCTGTCAGCCTTTAGCATTAAAATAAGACAATGGCAAATGGACTGTGTTAAAAACAACACAAAACTAGTCCAAATCTATTCAAAATAAGAGTGTGTTTCAGTTTTGAGAGTGTGCAGCTCTTACCTTTAGAGAGGGGGAGAGTCTCTAAGCTTCCGGACACACACACACACACACACACACACACACACACACACACACACACACACACATAAACAGAAACAGAGATAACAACAGCCAAGTTCAGACCTTTAAAGAGTCCTCCCTCTCCCTTCAGCCCTGTGTCCCTTTAAATTGCTCCCACCCCCCACCACTATACACACACACACACACACACACACACATACACACACACAAACACACACACACACACTCACGCAAACACACACACACACACGCATGCAAACACACACACATACACACAGAGGTGGTCTTACTCAGACACGACTCTGACACACAGCTGTGCTCGTCTTGTCACAAAGACGCCTCTCTCATTTTTTTCCTTTCCTCCTTTCTTCCTTCTTTCCCTCTCCCTCTTTCTTTCTGTCCTTCCCTCTCTTTCTCTCTCTCGTCCTCTTTCACACTCCTCCAGGCAGGAGACAGACAAAGAAAAAGGAAGGGAATGGCTTGGAAAGAGAAAGCAAAAAAAAAAGAGAGAGAGAGCAAGAGAGAGAGAGAGAGCGAGAGAGAGAGAGAGAGAGAGAGAGAGAGAGAGAGAGAGAAAGCCCGCCCCCTTCCACCACCAGCCGTTTCTGAGGTTTTTTTTTTCACCATCTCCTGCATGGCCCCTCCTCCTCCAGCAGCCTGTTTCACCAGTCTCTCTCTCTCTCTCTCTCTCTCTCTCACACACACACACACACAAACACTTGCATTTCTCCATCTGTCTCACTCCCGCTCTCTGTCTCTCTCCCCCTTCACACCTTCCGAGTACAGTGTGTGTTTCCAAGGTAACTGGAGATAAACTCCTCTCCGGCGGAAACACAGGACAAGGC
The DNA here is from genome assembly GCF_029633855.1 of Hoplias malabaricus. NCBI lineage: Eukaryota > Metazoa > Chordata > Actinopteri > Characiformes > Erythrinidae > Hoplias > Hoplias malabaricus. The sequence goes on from NC_089817.1 coordinate 34,754,846, forward strand.
CCTCTCCCGCTCGTCGTCTGTCACTGCCTGCGTAAAAACCTCACATGTGCACTCGGCTTCGCTCTGTGCTCTCCTGGCCCTGCTGCAGCCGCAGGAGAAGCTGCAGCTCTGCAGATGTGCAGCAGTGATGCATTACCTCCCTCGCTTCACTCCCTCACACCAGACCTTCTGCGTTCAGCAGATCATCACAGATCCCTGGATCCCACTGTTAACATCAGTGCAGTGAAATCCGATCCTGAAATGACCCACAGGACTTTTCCTGACCGTTCCCATCTTCATCAGGTTCACGTTAATGACTCTCTACCCTAAAGCCCATGCTTAGTTTGAGGGGGTGTAAATCTGAGCACATTCCTGCTGCACCTCAGACAACCATTGGCTCAGGAGCTGATTGAATCCATCAGTTGTTTGGTTCATTAGAGAGATATCTGCAGGAATCAGGTTGTGCTTCATGCAAATGAGATGCTAATAGGAGGAGATTGATTTCACTCACTGTTGCTGATTCATCAACTGCGCTCAGATCTTCTTTTGTTTCCATGTCGTATTAAAGTTTTAACAATCAGACGACGAAGAGCTCTGCATCATATTCTGGATCTAGTTTTTCTGCTTGTGTAACTCTATCCCGACACATCCCCTGCTGTAAAAGTGAATTACACTAGGGGGAGCCCCAGGAGCGAAAAACGCAGGTGTTTACACTTGGCTTTTCATGCGGACGAGTGAAATCGGACCCTGATCCAATCATCAAAAATGCCTCTTAGTGCCAGGTGTAAACACGCCTAAGTCTTTCCAGATCACACATTTCTGGTCGAACGCCCTTTGGATCGCTGTTCTGGACCGCAGCTTCCGGGATCGGGTCTTTGCTGTAAATCCCGGTTCTCCTGTGAGAGCTGGATAAAAGACTGAATCATGAATGAATGGTGTTTGTGTTGTCTTTTCCTCATTATCCCACTCAGCGCTTTCATTCAGTCCAACAACTACAGACACTTCAGTCCCTTCAGCTGAATACAGTCCACACAGCACCTCCCATCTCTCTCTCTCTCTCTCACACACACACACACACACACACAGATCTACTCCTCCTGTCTGACCCTCTCTGAGAAACTGCAGCAGGAGAGTTTCTGGAGATGGGTGGAGTATTAAAGCCTGAGGTCCATAATTTCATCCATTTCATCCCAATCCACCTGGCTGATGAAATACATTGATCTGTAAATTATTCATTCATTCATAGTCTGTATCCCTTATCCAGTTTAGGGTCGCGGTGGGATACCCAGAATTCTCATAGACCCCACACTCCTCACAGACAGTCACCCGGAGGAAACCCACGCAGACACAGGGAGAACACACCACACTCCTCACAGACAGTCACCCGGAGCGGGAATCAGACCCACAACCTCCAGGTCCCTGGAGCTTCCAACGCCACAATGTGTCTGATCTGTAAATGAGATGTTCTTATTAGCCTCTTTCAGCACACCCCCTAGTGCCCATTTAACTGACAGAATGAAACTGAACTGGGTCAGTTCTCTCTCTTTCTGTGTGTGTGTGTGTGTGTGTGTCTGAATGTTGAGCTGCTAGTGAGCAATGAGAAGCAAAAGGAGAGAAGTGAGAAACCCCAGCTGTGGAAATAACTGATGTACAGGATGAGATTAAAGGAACCAATGGACTCCCGAAGCTATCCTCTGGTTGGAGGACTCCAGTTACGAGTGTAATTTAGACGGTTGTCTACGCGAACGCTCGCACAAACAGCAACTATCTCTACTCTAAGTGATGTGTACGTTCTCCAGGAGGTTGGTGAGTGCTGTTCTAAGGATGATTCATGCTCTGTGTGTGCAGACAAACATCTACGTGGAGCGTCTACAAATGTTTGGAGTGAACAGCGAACACAAACGGCATCCTATTCCTTGTTTTTCACGTCTGAGTTTCCTCTGGACTGAGAGACAGCAGCAGACTGAAGCGCTGGCTGATGTTCACAGCAGCTCTTACTTGAATTTATATTTCCTCCAGGCACAAAGCCACAGTCGCGGCGCGGTAATGACGGCTTCCTCCACCTTCCTCCAGCCGCACACTGCCACAAGAGGCCGGGTAGAGTTTGGTTTGGCTGGAAAAGAGTGACGCTTCTGAGCCTCCAAATCCACCAGGAAAACACCAGAAAAACATCCAGTGCGGCCCACCCAGCACGGCTAACCATAGAGCAACTCAGTTTAAGGCCATGTGTCCTAATAATGAATACACTCCCAGGGTGTGTGTGTGTGTGTGTGTGTTAGGGAGAACAGCAGACACCCACTCTGTTTTCTTACAGAGGGTGGAATCACACACACACTCAGACTAAACAAGACGGGAGAGAGGCGACTCTTTTGAAAACAGACTGAGTAAGCGACTGTGGCCTCACCTTATATCGTTTAAACACAGGATTGCTGATTATTAGCCAAATTATTCTAATTATATGCTAATTATTTAAGGCATAAGATGCAGTGATGTCTTAATTCAATCCATTTTTGACGCCACAGTATTCACAAAAAACAAGAGCCGGCTGTTGCAGACAACTGTGTGTGAAAGTATCCATAGGTGTGTGTGACCTACCCTCCTCCAAAAGTTACACAGTGCAGTTTCTGCAGTGCTGAGCATGGAGTAGCAACAACGGAGGATCTGATCTACCTCTTTTAGCACGGTGGAGCATCACAATGAGTTTGAAGCTGTAATTTTAAGGTACAAATACCACCTACTGTTGCTTTAAAGCGAAATAAGCTACAACAATGAAACCAATGAGCTTTCAAATAAGCGCAGGCTTTATTAAACCTAGTGCTAATCCACCACGTTATCCACAGAATGAATTTCCCCTTGAAAGGCTCTGGAAACGAGCCAAGATTGTGGTCAACAAGTGTGTGGCTTTATTTTGGGCGAGTGACATCTGAGAGGCTGATGAATGTAGGTCAGCTCTAGCAGGCGACGGACGGTGAGGATATATCACACACACACTGTGTCCAATCATTTCTGGATGCTCAGAATCAGTGAATTCAGCTCCTTTAAGCTAACACCGCTTTGTATAACCTCTGCAGAAACACACAGACCAGGGGAGAGGGCTAGAGTCACCGTGTACAATGTCAGCGGCGGTCTGTGGAGCAGTGGAGCTGCATTCTCAGGAGTGATGGAGCTCCGGTACCTTAAGGAATTTCAGTACCTGACATGAATGCAATCAGATCCTCACAGCAAATGCTGCAAAATGGTCTAAAGCCTTCGTAGAGGCTTCACGGAGGCTGTTACTGCAGCAAAGAGGGACGAAGCCCCCACACGGATCCCACTAATGGCAGGAGAAACACTGGGCAAACGGGTGTCTACACATTTTTGGACACGGATGTTTCTACATACGACAATGACATTGCATTGTTTTCATGCTTCAGGGTCAATAAATGTGATCAATATCTATTCTACATGATCTATACAGTCCATAGACCCAATGGCCACCGTCAGATTCACTACATATTAATTATGGCACTGAAAGACATAAAGAGACCATGCATTCTTTCTCCTTCCCCATCCATTCCTCACCTTCTCTTCCCTCCTCTCCTCTTCTTGCTTCTTCCTCTCCTCTCTCTCCTCCTCCTCCTGCCACCACTTTATCCCTTTTGTCCTCTCCTTTCCTCCTGTCCTCCGACGTTCTTTTCCACACCTCTGCACCTACCCTCTCTCCTTCTCCTTCTTCTCTCTCTCTCTCTCTCTCCCTCTCTCTCTCTCTTTTAGATGTTCTCAACAGAATCATCCACGTGCAAAGCCGGGGACAGGAGGGGACGGAGGGGGGGAAAGGGGCGTGGTGTTGTTAAACAGCCACTGCATTCAGGTCATGTGTCAATCATTGGTCTCCAGCCTATCAGAGAAGGGCAGGAGAAGCCGGCAAACGGAGCCTGGCCAATCAGGGTTAGAGGGAGGGGAGGGGCATGTGTGAAGAAGGGAGAATGTATGTATGTGTGTGTGTGTGTGTGTGTGTGTTTTGGAATAAGGCCAACACACTGTGAGCTATTTTTAAACCTCCACAGTAGGGTGGTAAAAAGCCTCCATTTTCTGGTGCTGTTTCTCCGGGAGAAATAAACCGAAGCCTATTCCGTGCAGAAAAAGGCTACAAATGCTAAAAACACACAGTTTTTATTTATAAAACTCACACTCGCGCCTCTGTACTCATACACACCTCCACCACAGCGAAGGTGACCAGTGTTTTATCTTTAGTTATAGTAGTATTTTTAGGATCTGAAACAGTGTAGGTGTTTTGGCAGCCGCTACGCTAATGCTACAAAGCTACGGCTAGTCCTCGCGCTAACAAAGACACGTGAAGAAAATTCTGACAACACTATAGTAGCACTGAGTAGAAACAGTCGCTGAAAAAAAAAAAAACATCTCAGAGTTAAAGACACAGCGCCAGTGTTTACACTCCACCAGCAGCAGCTCCTAATAAATCCCTGGCGCTGAAGCTAATGCCCCGTATTCGTCACCGCGGCTCAGGTCACAGCCTCCAACTCCAAGCTGGATTTGCATCCACAACAAATGCTAACAAACCTATTCCTGAATCTAATTTCAATTCCGTTTCAGCACACGACAAACGCTCAGGTCAGAAATGCTATACAGTGTGGCATTGTAGAAGAAGAAGACAACATAGCAACCTTAGGCTAAAGGGAGGGTGAAGGATAAGGATTAACTGAACCACAGAGTATTCAATAGTAACTGTAGATATATACGTTGCATTGACTTCATCTCTCGCTCTCTAAGTGTCTGTAACCCTTATCCAGTTCCGGAGCCTACCCGGAATCACTGGGAGCAAGGCAGGAACACACCCTGGAGGGGGCGCCAGTGCTTCACAGGACGACACACACTCACACATTCACTCACACACTCACACCTACGGACACTTTTGAGTCTCCAATCTCCTACCAACGTGTGTTTATTTCGGAGCGTAGGAGGAAACTAGCCTTTGCTGCTTGCTAGGCTGCTATTGTCCTTCTGGAGGCACGAATGCATTTAACCCTTATCAAACTGTCGCTGCCCAGTTAAAAACACGTATCTCCATGCTTGTGTTTGTTTACTACATCATTTGAACACAGCAGCTGTCCTTCACTCTGTGTGTAAATCTCATGGAGACACTCCAAAACTGCTCTGAATATAATCCTCTTACTTTGGCCTCCATTGAAAGTTAAGGTTTTTCTTTCTGAACTGGATTTTTAAAACCACTGTCTGTGTCTTTAGTGAACAGTGACGGAGCTGAGCAGTACATTTCTTCTGACGCTGTACTTAACATCACCCTGTGATTCTGCGTCCAAAAGTGTGTAGACAGCCCCATAAAAAGTCTACAAAAAGGCAGATGATAACGAAATGTATTGCACTGGAGCAGCTGCACATGAACATGTGGCCATCCGGCCCAACGCCAGTGTTGGTCAGAGGGGTATAAAGCCCACCAACTTTAGGCTGTAGAGTAGACCTGTGCTCTCTGGAGCTCCATAAATACCTTTGGGGTGATAAGGGATCCAGAACTAATCATCCAACACTATTACAATATCAGAAAAGAAGAGAAGAGACGAGAAGAGAAGAAGAGAGATGAAATAAGAAGAGATGAGATGAAAAGAAAAGAGATGAGAAAAGAAGTGAAAAGAAGAGATTGCAAGAGAAGTGAAGAGACAAGATGAGAAGAGATTGAAAGAGAAAAGAAGAGATGAGAAGAGATGAGAAGAGAAGAATAGAGATGAAATAAGAAGAGATGAGATGAAATGAAAAGAGATGAGAAAAGAAGTGAAGAGAAGAGATTACAAGAGAAGTGAAGAGACGAGATGAGAAGAGATTAAAAGAGAAGAGAAGAGATGAGAAGAGATGAGAAGAGAAGAATAGAGATGAAATAAGAAGAGATGAGATGAAATGAAAAGAGATGAGAAAAGAAGTGAAGAGAAGAGATTACAAGAGAAGTGAAGAGACGAGATGAGAAGAGATTAAAAATAAGATAAGTGATTAAAAGAAAAGAGAAGTGAAGAGATGAGATGAAAAAAGAAGAGAGGAGTGGAGATAAGAGACGATAAGAGAAGTAGAAAAGAAGAAAAGAATGGGAAAAGAGACGAGGATGATATCAGGTGGAAGAGGAGAGAAATAAAGGGAAGAAAAGGGAAATGAGTGTATAAGTGTAAAGTGTGTGTGTGTGTGTGTGTGTGTGTGTGTGTGTGTGTGTGATGAGCAGACTGTTCTGGTACAGCTGAGTAACTCCAGGAGCTGAGAGACTGATCGTTAAATCAGATCTTAGACCCAGAATCAGACTGAACATCAGACTGAGCCACAGACTAGACATCAGACTGTAGTCTACGTGACGTCTTGCACATAGCACCTACTGCAGGAGAGAGGGGGGGTACTCCGCTCTCTCGCCCAGTCCTTTAATCACTGACCAGAATGACTGCACGGGAGAGAGAGAGAGAGAGAGAGAGAGAGAGAGGGAGAGAGAGAGAGAGAGAGAGAGAGAGAGAGAGAGAGAAGGGCTGTGTGGACTAATATACTCTCGCCCACTAATCATTGACTAGAATATCTGAAAGACTATTAACAGAGAGGGAGAGAGAGACAGACAGTGAGACTATTCCACTGCCCATAGCAACAGCAGCCATACTAGTCTCTCTCCATTGGACGAGTGAGCAGGGTGCATGCTGTCCCTATGTTCTGCTGTAAGCCAATCAGATGAGCCGGCCGGCTGAGCTGATCACCATGGCAACAGAGCTACACACTCCAGTCAGTCAAACATGGACGGCTCACGCACGCATGCACACACTCTGTCAGTCTCTCTTTCAAATCTCTCTCTCTCTCTCTCTCTCTCTCTCTCTCTCTCTCTCTCTCTCTCTCTCTCTCTCTGTCTCTCTCTCTCTCTCTCTCTGTCTCTCTCTCTCTCTCTCTCTCTCTCTCTCCCTCTGTCTTTCTCCCTCTCTCTCTCTCTCTCTCTCTGTCTCTCTCTCTCTCTCTCTCTCTCTCTCTCTCTCTCTCTCTCTCTCTCTCTCTCCCTCTGTCTTTCTCCCTCTCTCTCTCTCTCTCTCTCTCTCTCTCTCTCTGTCTCTCTCTCTCTCTGTCTTTCTCTCACACACTCTGTGGTTGTCTCTCTCTCTCTCTCTCTCTCTCTCTCTCTCAGTCTGTCTCTCTCTCTCTCTCTTTCTCTCACACACATCTTTGCCTCTGTCTGTCTCTCAACTCTTTCTCTCTTACTCTCAGTCTGGCTGTCTCTCTCTCTCTCTCTCTCTCTCTCTCTCTCTCTCTCTCTCTCTCAGTCTGGCTCTCTCTCTCTCTCTCTCTCTCTCTCTCTCAGTGTTCACAGTGTTGTGTGATATTCATAAAATGCTGATTACTAATTAGAGAATATTTAAATACGTTAATAAAGTTAATAATATGGCATTAATTACATAAATGAGTCCGTGCTTCCTTAGTGTTTCTACATCTACACACCCACAGCACTCAGCAAAATTCAGAGACATCATTCATTCATTTCATATCTGCACAGAAATCCATTAATAATTTTAATCCATTTCACTTTTTATAAAATTCAGAGAATGTTTCCTCACCATTTGCTGCTCTCCTCTGTTTGTGCTGGAAAAAGCTCCAGTGACTGTACACAGGCCTGCCTCAGTTAATGGAGGAAAAACTACATGTCTCAGTCTGAACTGAATCTGTCTCTCTCTTTCTCTCAGCCATGAGAACACTGAGAAATAGCATCTAAAGGCATTTGGACAGTGGAGAGTCTTAAAACATAGAAAAACATGAAAAGACATAAGAATGTGGCTTTATTCCTGCACCACATGTGGGTAAATCTGACTTATTTTTGCTTTTCCAGATATATTACTTAAGGTGGACCTGACTCCGACCGCTAAATTTCACACAGAGCGAAAGTGCTACAAAAACAAAACAGCTCGAGTTACACGTGAGTTTCTGTGGGAATTCAAACAGTGAATAAACACTTAGACAATTTACACTTCAGACACCAACAAGATACAGTCGCTTCTTACTCACACACACCGCTCCACCTTAAAAGATACAGTCGCTTCTTACGCACACACACCGCTCCACCTTAAAAGACACAGTCGCTTCTTACTCACACACACCGCTCCACCTTAAAAGACACAGTCGCTTCTTACTCACACACACCGCTCCACCTTAAAAGATACAGTCGCTTCTTACACACACACACCGCTCCACCTTAAAAGACACAGTCGCTTCTTACTCACACACACCGCTCCACATTAAAAGATACAGTCGCTTCTTACTCACACACACCGCTCCACATTAAAAGATACAGTCGCTTCTTACTCACACACACCGCTCCACCTTAAAAGACACAGTCGCTTCTTACTCACACACACCGCTCCACCTTAAAAGATACAGTCGCTTCTTACTCACACACACCGCTCCACCTTAAAAGACACAGTCGCTTCTTACTCACACACACCGCTCCACCTTAAAAGATACAGTCGCTTCTTACTCACACACACCGCTCCACCTTAAAAGACACAGTCGCTTCTTACTCACACACACCACTCCACATTAAAAGATACAGTCGCTTGTTACTCACACAAACACTCCACCTTAAAAGATACAGTCGCTTGTTACTCACACACACAACTCCACCTTAAAAGATACAGGCACTTCTTACTCACACACAGCGCTCCACTTTAAAAGATACAGTCGCTTCTTACTCACACACACCACTCCACCTTAAAAGATACAGTCGCTTCTTACTCACACACACCACTCCACCTTAAAATATACAGTTGCTTCTTACTCACACACACCACTCCACCTTAAAAGATACAGTCGCTTGTTACTCACACAAACACTCCACCTTAAAAGATACAGTCGCTTCTTACTCACACACACCACTCCACCTTAAAATATACAGTCGCTTCTTACTCACACAAACACTCCACCTTAAAAGATACAGTCGCTTCTTACTCACACACACCACTCCACCTTAAAATATACAGTCGCTTCTTACTCACACACACCACTCCACCTTAACAGATACAGTCGCTTGTTACTCACACAAACACTCCACCTTAAAAGATACAGTTGCTTCTTACTCACACACACACCACTCCACCTTAAAATATACAGCCGCTTCTTACTCACACACATCACTCTACCTTAAAAGATACAGTCGCTTCTTACTCACACACATCACTCTACCTTAAAAGATACAGTCGCTTCTTACTCACACACAGCGCTCCACTTTAAAAGATACAGTCGCTTCTTACTCACACACACCACTCCACCTTAAAAGATACAGTCGCTTCTTACTCACACACACCACTCCACCTTAAAACATACAGACGCTTTTTACTCACACACACCACTCCACCTTAAAACATACAGACGCTTTTTACTCACACACACCGCTCCACCTTAAAATGTACAGTCGCTTCTTACTCACACACACTGCTCCACCTTAAAAGATACAGTCGCTTTTTACTCACACACACCGCTCCACCTTAAAACATACAGACGCTTTTTACTCACACACACCACTCCACCTTAAAACATACAGACGCTTTTTACTCACACACACCGCTCCACCTTAAAAGATGGGGGGGATGCGGGAGTCACTAAGAGTACTGTAGTTCTCTATAATTGTCTACGCTGCCTTTAAAGACTTCAAAAGATATTTGGTTCCCTTCACTTCCATTGAAATCTCTGATGTTTTTTTCCTTCTCCTGAGAAGTTGCTGAGGTTTCCTGTGGAATGTGATACCTGTGTGTGTGTCTGTGTGTGTGTGTGTGTGTGTCACAGGGTCGTTTGTTTGGCCCTATCCCCATCTGTCTCAGTTTCTCTGTGGGGTGGGATTGTCCCCTGGGAGCACACATCTGGAGCACGGCTGGACGGCTGCTCTGCTGAGTGGCACCGCACATCTGTATCTTCACACACAGTTTAAACCCCCAGTACACGTACACTCCACAGTCCATAGACACTCAGGAAAAGTGTGTGACTGCAGTGAAGAGGAATACACTCCTGATTTACGCCCTTCTGCTCAAAGGAAATGGACACACTGTGGATGTAGGGTTGAGACTGACTGTGAAACTCACGTCTTCCTCCTGATTGGCTCTTACAGCTGTCCGTCATCCTCGGGTCCAACACCACATCATCAGCATCTTCACCAACACAGTACACCTCCATCTACAGAGAGAGAGAGAGAGAGAGAGAGAGAGAGAGAGACCCAGAGAGAGATAAGAGAGAGTTATTGTACTGAGCTATTTTTCAGCTGAAATGGATTTAATTTTAAAAGAAGAGAAAAAACAAGGTGTAAAAGGAGTGATGAAGGGGTGATGAAAGAGTGATGAAGGAGAGATGAAGGTGTTATCTCCTCTGGTTCTGTCTGGAGTGGGGTTTATGATCCAGAATTCATCATTCATCATCGTCACCTATAGATTAATGTCGCTGCAGTGAAGAGGCCCAAACTTCAGAGTGGAAACAACACCACACTGTGCTCTATGATCCCACACTGCCCCCTAACGGCTCACCACCGATAGAGCAGCTGTTTGTAATGATCTAACACTTCAGCTATGAACTTCTAAGCTCCAAGAACTCCATTTATTTGTTACTCACACACTCACCCAGTTACTCACACACTTTTTCCCATTCACTCTAACATGCTCACTCATTCACTCACACACTCACCCATTCACTCACACACTCACCCCATCACTCACACACTCACCCAGTAACTCACACACTCACTCATTCACTCACACACTCACCCCATCACTCACACACTCACCCAGTCACTCACACACTCACCCATTCACTCATACACTCACCCATTCACTCACACACTCACCCCATCACTCACACACTCACCCCATCACTCACACACTCACCCAGTCACTCACACACTCACCCATTCACTCATACACTCACCCAGTCACTCACACACTCACCCATTCACTCATACACTCACCCAGTCACTCACACACTCACCCATTCACTCATACATTTACCCCATCACTCACACACTCACCCCATCACTCACACACTCACCCACTCACTCACACACTCACCCCATCACTCACACTCTCACCCATTCACTCACACACTCACCCATTCACTCACACACTCACCCATTCACTCACACACTCACCCCATCACTCACACTCTCACCCATTCACTCACACATTTACCCAGTCACTCACACCCTCACCCATTCACTCACACACTCACCCCGTCACTCACACCCTCACCCATTCACTCACACACTCACCCCATCACTCACACACTCACACCTGCTGTTATTTCAAGACTATGCTGAAAATATATTCTAACAAATGAGCAACCCAATCTCTTCTTATCGCACCTCTGGTGTTTGGGTGGTCTCTCTGGTGAGTGGGTGGTCTGTCTGGTGGTCTCTCTGGTGAGTGGGTTGTCTCTCTTTTGAGAGGGTGGTCAGTCTGGTGGTCTCTCTGGTGGTCTCTGGTGAATGGGTGGTCTTTCTGGTGGTCTCTCTGGTGAGTGGGTGGTCTGTCTGGTGGTCTCCCTGGTGAGTAGTTAGTCTCTCTGGTGAGTGGGTGGTCCTTCTGGTGGTCTCCCCTGGTGAGTAGTTAGTCTCTCTGGTGAGTGGGTGGTCCTTCTGGTGGTCTCCCTGGTGAGTACGTGGTCTCTCTGGTGTCTCCCTGGTGAGTAGGTGGTCTCTCTGGTGGTCCCACAGAGCCACTCTCTCACTTAAGGGCAAGGGCACCTTTTTCCTGCAGGCTGGAGTTTCCTCTCCCCTTTTGAGATTGTGTTTCAGAGTTCCAGAGGGTCCAGGGGACTGCCTCTGTGTCCCCCCCCCCTCCCCAATATAACTCCAGATAAAATGTTTAACGCTGAATAAGACTTTAAACTCAGTGAGTTTCTGTAAACTTATAGAAATGATGCACAAAAACAGCTGTAACTGTGGTCCGTCAACAGTTGTGTGACTCAGAGAGACCCCCAAACCCACCGACCACTGCATTACAACAAGGGTCTCCAAGAAAAACAGAAACAGCCCACCTCACCTCACTGGCACCCGGCTGTACACAGCAGCTGTCCAGTCCACGCCGAGAAGACACTGAGAAACGCTGCTGCGTGTGATGTTTTCCTCAGCGCTGCGTGGGCTCTCTCTCTGCGTTATATAACGTGGTCAGTTCTGCTGCCTTCCTGCTGAAGCTGATGGACACAGACTCTGATCAAAGCTGAGATCTTGCTAAATTCAAGCACTCACCTCACTTCCGTGTCCCATTCCAGAGCCCAGTTACCCCTCAACCCTCCTGCCCCACACCCACCTGCCCCCAGCATCCAGGTAACCACTCTGCTAATGTCTTCCAGAGTAAGTGTGTGTGTGTGTGTGTGTGTGTGTGTGTGTGTGTGTGTGTGTGTGTGTGACGAAGGTGGGGGGGTCTGAGATGTTGACTAACTGTGTGACTCACTTCTGAGGAACGATGACGTCACTGCCCCACATGCCCACGCGCTGATTGGCAATGTAAAGGTGGTGTGTGTGTGTGTGTGGGTGGGTGGGTGGGTGGATGTGTGCTTGAGGTTATAGGAGAGCCACAGACACTAGAGGGCGCCAGTGCCATTACAAGCAGCAAAGTAGTATTTATGAGGTGGACACATGGGTCCCAGATCTCCACCTAGTGCCCTATGTAGTGAACTAAGTGTAAACCGAGGACCTCAAAAACACACTAGAGGGCGACAAAAACACGGTATACTCTTCAACAATGAACAGCTGTTGAATCTGCTGCAGATAGAGTTTCATATTCTTTTACACTAAAATTCAAATACACACTAGGGGGCACTAGTGTCAAATAAAAGACAGGTGAGCTGGGGGCTATATAAAGTATTCATCTCACACTACTCCCCGGTCCCCTATGGTCCCCTAGGTTTGAAATCTGATATTGAATATATTTAGGGAACTTCAGTAGACGCTAGGTTACATGACGTGGGCTGCGTCTCAAACCACCACCTGGTTCCGTATGTAGGGAAACAACTGGAAATTTATGAGAAATCCGCATGTTTGCATTTCCTGGAAGTCTCCAGCAGACACTAGGGGGCGCTAATGCCACTACACTTCTATGAGGCTGGGGACAATACAATAGATGTTTCTCCACAGCGTGTTACTCAGCTTTCCTCCTCCTCCACCAGGTGAATCAGGTCCTGGTCCTGGTTCTGGAAGCGGGTTCTTGTTTAGTGGCTGTTCTCTCGTGGTTCAGAGCGAGTCGAGTAGGGACTAAACCATGGCGTGTAAACCTTGCAGAGCGCTGATCGTCCAGAGAGAGTCGTCACTCTACGCCACGCAACGCAGACGACCAGCACCAACTCTCCATCTGTAAAATCTCCAGCTGCAGCAGAGATCACGTTTGTGTTTATCCGACTCACAACGGCAGCTCGTAAAATGACGCCGTGGTCTTTTGAAGAGGTTCGAACGCTCCTTGGATCGGTGGCCGACGAAAGAATCCAGCGAGAGCTGGACGCTGCAACAAGGAAGGAACAAACTCTACTGATCTGTCTGAACTGATGACGGAGCTGTGTTCAGTCCCAAACAACAACAACACGCCGATACACCACGAGTAAACACCGCTTAACGTTACCACCGCCGTTGTTGTGGGAGTGGAAAATGAAAGAGGAACCAGTGGAGCTGAGCTGAGTAGGTATCGTGGTAGTAATGGGAAAGTGCTGTAAAGGGCTGGGTGCTGATTGTTGACTATGAGGAGCTCAAGGGGATGATGTTGATGATGAAGATGAAGATGATGATGATGAAGATGATGGAGATTATAATAATAATAATGCTGCTGCTGCTGCTGTTGATGATGATGAGTGTGATGGTGATAATGATGAAGACTAATTAAACTCGCTGTTGATGATGATCATGATAAAAAATGAAGTTGCTGCTGATGATAATGAAATGATGAAGATGATGATGATGAAGACGATGATAAGTTTGCTGCTTCTTATGAAGATGATGTTGACCCTCATTAATATTTTCTAATCAAAACTAAGTCTAATCATAAGATCTTGTTGTTATACATGTAATGCACACACACACACACACACACACTGAGCATATACAAAGAATGAATGGACACACACATGCATACTACACACAAAAGCACTTGCACATATAAACACTTTACACACACACACACAACATACCATATAACAACTTACATGTGTGTGTGTGTGTGTGTGTGTGTGTGTTTTATGTGAATGATAGTTTGAGATGCTGGTGGAGAGGTGCGGTTGTCATGGCAGCGAGCCGGAGGAAATGAGAGAGAAAACCTCTTCAGCATCAGCACGCTCTTGACCTTCACAACAAACCAGAAAACACACACACACACCCGCACACACACACCCGCACACACAGACACAGACACACACACACACACACACTCCAACAGAAAAGGAACTGAGAGGGCTGTTTAATTTGCCAACAGAAAAAGCGAGTCTTGTTTGATGTGGAGAAACACATGATTTAAACACTCTGTTTATTTGATTGAAAGGGAATGTGAGGCGTAATTAAATTCGATTCATACAGCGATGTTTTCTTTTGTTTTCAGTGCAAACACATTATTCAAGTATGTAAATGGTTTCCACATGAGCACAGTTCACGACATCTCCACGGTTCCTCCCTGAGCTCAGTGTGAGTGGATCATTTTGCCGTAAAACGATGCTACAGCTGCCAGGAGGAATTCTGTGCCTGAGGCACAAAGAGATCAATAATCACAACCAAAACCTTCTGATGGAAACGTTAGCCTCGTGGACTATGGGCTTGGTTTGGTGTTTGACACAAAGCAAGGGCAGGAATAAATCATAAGGCTGTGGTGCAGACAGCGTGGACGTGGCAGAGATGTTGCTGGGTATTTTCGTGGCCAGTGACTGCGCACTCACAAATAAATAAATAAAAAATGTTTTTCTCTCCTCGCAGCGAACAAAAATAATATAAATCATAAAATTATGGTTAATTCAGTTACCTATGAAAACTGTACCAGAGCCCTGCTACAAGAACAGACAACTCTGACGGCTCTAGGTCGAGGTGAGAGCGCAGAGGACTTTTATTTTGTTTTTTCGCTTAAAGCAACACTAGGTGATATTTTTGCCTTGAAATCACAGCTTTAGAATCACTGTGATGCTCCACTGAGCTGTTACAGGCCTCTGTTGTTGCTACTCTGGACTCAGCAATGCAGAAACCTCACTATGTGCCTCTGTCAAGACTCCGTCACTGAGAGACAGTGAGTTTACAGCGCCCTCTGGTGGACTGTAGACTTCAGAGTTGGGTTTAGTTTTAGCTCAGACGTGAGACTTTGCGAGTATCAGTCAAAACCTTTTTCTCATTTGTATCATAGATATCATACTCAATATACCATCAACAACAACAACAACAATTAGATTAACATTAGTCTGATCCTGACATCCTCGTGATCCTTGTGGATGAGGAATAAACACATTTAATGAACAGAAGACTCTGAACTCTGCTGCTGAGCCGTTGTGACCTCCTGGCTGTAATAAACACTCCAGACACTAGGAGGAGCTGTCAGTCTTCAGAAGAAGCCAGTTCCCAATGGTGAGCACATGTCGTTTTCTTATGAAGAAAGTCCTGATGGTTTGGATCGAGCATTTTACCTCGAGTCTAGAGCAGAACCCCAGTTATTTACATTAAATTCTGCTCTGCTCTGAATATTATTTAGTTTTTTTTTAGTTGAGGATTGTTATATTTCACACTTTACAGACACATATCTCATGTTTACATGTTTTAGATTAGACTTTACCCATTCATGAAGTTATAAGGAGTGTTACAGCTCTTTGAATGAAGGCAGCCAATCAGAATGGAGCTCATTTACATACAGGAGTACAAACGAAAAAATTGAATTATGACAAAACAGAGCAGGTGTGATGTGGTGGTGGGTCATTCTCAGCGCTGCAGTGACACTGACGTGGTGGTGGTGTGTTAGTGTGTGTTGTGCTGGTGTAGAGTGGATCAGACACAGCAGTGCTGCTGGAGTTTTTAAACCCTGTGTCCACTCTCTGTCCACTCTGTGAGACACTCCTCCCTCGTTGGTCCACCTTGTAGATGTAGAGTCAGAGACAGTAGCTCATCTGTCGCTGCACAGTGTGTGTCGCTCGTCCTCTAGTCCTTCATCAGTGACACAGGACGCTGTCGGCTGGATGTTTTTGGTCGGTGGACTGTTCTCGGTCCAGACACTGAGGGGTTTAAAAACTCCAGCAGCACTGCTGTGTCTGATCCACTCTACACCAGCACAACACACACTAACACACCACCACCACGTCAGTGTCACTGCAGCGCTGAGAATGATCCACCACCACATCACACCTGCTCTGTGGGGGTCCTGAGAGCTGAAGAACAGGGCGGGGCTGAGAGAATCAGGATGGTTTCAGTCTGATTTGTGTGTATGGATATTTATATTCGGACTCATAATATATTTAAAATGCTCGTTCCAGGTTTCAGGATGTGGATCTGCCGGACTGGCATCTGTCCACTTCATGTTAATGGCTCTCGTTAAATCTCCAATCGCTACAGGGACCAGGACAGGGCAGACACGAGGGTTCAGCTTCACTTAAGAGCACTTTTATTATGTAGCAATTACAAGAAAAGTCCATTAGGTTGGTCCTGTGAGTGAGGTGCGGTCAGTTCCACAGGGATTTAGACTGGACTCGTTCCAACAGAGTGGACAGTATCTTATCCATGGGATTTTACATAAGCTGTTTGAACATTGCTGTGAGGATCTGATGGCATTCAGCCACATAAACATTAATGAGGTCAACTGCTGATGATGGAGGAGCTCCATCACTCCAGAGAACACAGGTCCACAGTTCCACAGCCCTGTTCTGGGGGGCTCACTTTTGGCATGGGGCATCAGAACCTGGATCATATGTAGAAGTTAATATTGTGGGACGTTTAGTTACTGAAATATTCACAGTGGATATTAAAGGTAATGTTTGTTGAGTTTGATTCAATTCATTTTTTATATAAAATGTAAAGAATATTTCCTCATCATTTGCTGCTCTCTGCTCTGTTTGTGCCGGAAAAAGGTCCACTGACTGTACACAGCCCTGGTTCAGTTAATGGGAAACAAACTAAGTGTCTCTGTCTCAGGTCTGACTCAGGTCTCTCTCTCTCTCTCTCTCTCTCAGCCACAACCGAGAAATGGCATCTGGAGGTGTTTGGACGGTGGTGAAAAATTCAAAGGTTAAAAAGCATGAAAAGAGATGAGCATGTTGCTCTATTCCTGCTCCATAGAGGGGTAACACTGACTTATTTTGCTTTTTCAGATGTTTTATTTACATTATTTATCTACAAAACTAAAGAGCTCGAGTTACAAACAAGTTTCCGTGTCACTTCAGACACCAACAAAAGTCACTTCTTACTCACACACACCGCTCCACCTTAAAAGATACAGTCGCTTCTTACTCACACACACCGCTCCACCTTAAAAGATACAGTCGCTTCTTACTCACACACACCGCTCCACCTTAAAAGATACAGTCGCTTCTTACTCACACACACCGCTCCACCTTAAAAGATACAGTCGCTTCTTACTCACACAAACACTCTACCTTAAAAGATACAGTTGCTTCTTACTCACACACACACCGCTCCACATTAAAAGATACAGTCGCTTCTTACTCACACACACCGCTCCACCTTAAAAGATACAGTCGCTTCTTACTCACACACACCGCTCCACCTTAAAAGATACAGTCGCTTCTTACTCACACAAACCGCTCCACCTTAAAAGATACAGTCGCTTCTTACTCACACACA
This sequence comes from Hoplias malabaricus, assembly GCF_029633855.1. Classification (NCBI taxonomy): domain Eukaryota; kingdom Metazoa; phylum Chordata; class Actinopteri; order Characiformes; family Erythrinidae; genus Hoplias; species Hoplias malabaricus. The sequence continues at coordinate 34,772,616 of NC_089817.1, forward strand.
CCGCTCCACCTTAAAAGATACAGTCACTTCTTACTCACACACACCGCTCCACCTTAAAAGATACAGTCGCTTCTTACTCACACACACCGCTCCACATTAAAAGATACAGTCACTTCTTACTCACACACACCGCTCCACCTTAAAAGATACAGTCACTTCTTATTCACACACACCGCTCCACCTTAAAAGATACAGTCGCTTCTTACTCACAAACACCACTCCACCTTAAAAGACAAAATTGCTTGACACAGAGTTTGTTTTGCTGAGAGAGCAGTAGTTTTCAGAATCGTCTTCATTCCCTTTAAATCATTTTTAAGAGATACAACATAATTCACAGTTCCTAATAAAATATTCATAATGTTTACTGAAACAGAATGAATAATTAAGAAGTCTAATAACGACTAATACCTCTACAATTTAAGGCAATTGGAAATCAATTAAATCGAAATTTATAAAGAGAGTGGAACATATTTATGTGTATACAGACCTCTGATGAGTCCAGCTGCTTTTCCTGATCAGATAGCATAGCTGCTGTACCCACAATGCATTGTGCAGTACTCTGAGGGTCCAGGCTCGGACCCTTCAAACAATTCCAGGCCATTAGCCAGAGTTTTTTTCATTACAGTGACCACTCAATCTCCAGAGAAACTACCAGGGTCCAGACCAGCTACTAAATCCCCCTTAAACACATCCTCTCTCTCTCTCTCTCTCTCTCTCTCTCTCTCTCTCTCTCTCTCTCTCTCTCTCTCTCTCCCTCTCTCTCCCTCTCTCTCTCTCTCTCTCTCTCTCTCTCTCTCTCTCTCTCTCTCTCTCTCTCTCTCTCTCTCTCTCTCTCTCTCTCTCTCTCTCCCTCTCTCTCCCTCTGTCTCTCTCTCTCTCTCTCTCTCTCTCTCTCTCTCTCTCTCTCTCTCTCTCTCTCTCTCTCTCTCTCTCTCTCTGTGTGTGTGTGTGTGTCTATGTATGTGTGTGGCCCACAGGCTTTGAAATGTGGTCTTTGAGCCGGCTGACAAATCCGCATTATTGAAAGCTCAGCGATTCTAAACCGCCTTAAAGACAGCAGGGAGAAAGTGAGTGTGTGTGTGTGTGTGTGTGTGTGTGTGTGTGCGCGTATGAATAAGAGAGAGAGAAATTATTCCTTAGTGAATCCTATATTGATTGATGCACTGTATGTCCAAACATTAGTTTTTGGGTTGTGTAACATCCCTGGAAAAGACCACACAGCATCAGTACCAGATTACACAGCATCAGTACCAGACCACACAGCATCAGACCATGCAGCATCAGTACCAAACTATGCAGCATGAGTACCAGACCACGCAGCATCAGTACCAGACCACACAGCATCAGACCACGCAGCATCAGTACCAAACTATGCAGCATCAGTACCACACCACACAGCATCAGACCATGCAGCATCAGTACCAAACTATGCAGCATCAGTACCAGACCACACAGCATCAGACCCTGCAGCATCAGTACCAAACCACGCAGCATCAGTACCAGATTACACAGCATCAGCACCAGACCACGCAGCATCAGTACCAGACCACATAGCATCAGACCACGCAGCATCAGTACCAAACCTTGCAGCATCAGCACCAGACCACACAGCATCAGACCACGCAGCATCAGTACCAAACCATGCAGCATCAGTACCAGATTACACAGCATCAGCATCAGACCACGCAGCATCAGTACCAGACCACATAGCATCAGACCACGCAGCATCAGTACCAAACCTTGCAGCATCAGTACCAGATTACACAGCATCAGTACCAGACCACGCAGCATCAGTACCAGACCATGCAGCATCAATACTAGACCATGCAGCATCAGTACCAAACCACGCAGCATCAGTACCAGACCATGCAGCATCAATACTAGACCATGCAGCATCAGTACCAAACCATGCAGCATCAGTACTAGACCAAACAGCATCAGTACAAGATTACACAGCATCAGTACCAGATTACACAGCATTAGTACCAGATTACACAGCATCAGTACCAAACCACGCAGCATCAGTACCAAACCACGCAGCATCAGTACCAAACCACGCAGCATCAGTACCAGACCACACAGCATCAGTACCAGATTACACAGCATCAGTACCAGATTACACAGCATCAGTACCAGACCACGCAGCATCAGTACCAGACCACGCAGCATCAGTACCAGACCACGCAGCATCAGTACCAGACCACGCAGCATCAATACTAGACCATGCAGCATCAGTACCAAACCACGCAGCATCAGTATCAGACCACACAGCATCAGTACCAGATTACACAGCATCAGTACCAGATTACACAGCATCAATACTAGACCACGCAGCATCGGTACCAGACCACGCAGCATCGGTACCAGACCACACAGCATCAGTACCAGATTACACAGCATCAGTACCAGATTACACAGCATCAGTACCAGACCACGCAGCATCAGTACCAGAACACGCAGCATCAGTACCAGACCACGCAGCATCAGTACCAGACCACGCAGCATCAATACTAGACCATGCAGCATCAGTACCAAACCACGCAGCATCAGTATCAGACCACATAGCATCAGTACCAGATTACACAGCATCAGTACCAGATTACACAGCATCAGTACCAGATTACACAGCATCAGTACCAGACCACGCAGCATCAGTACCAGACCATGTAGCATCAATACTAGACCACGTAGCATCAGTACTAGACCACGCAGCATCAGTACCAGACCACGCAGCATCAGTACTAGACCACACAGCATCAGACCACGCAGCATCAGTACCAGACCATGCAGCATCAGACCACGCAGCATCAGTACCAGACCATGCAGCATCAGTACATGACATGGTTGTGGATGCATGCCATCAAATCCTGACGGCTATGTTACAACATCTAGTGTAAAGCCTTTTCAGATTAAAACACTTCTTTTCAGAATTGTGTGTGTGTGTGTGTGTGTGTGTGTGTGTGTGTAAGAGCAGGAGGTAAAGCAAACACTGCTATTGATTTTCCGCAGAGGAACGAGTCGAGGTTGAAGGAAGTTGGGACTCTGAGCTTTAACAGGAATCAAACACCTCACACACACCTCACACACACACACACACACACACACACCTCACACACACACACACACACACAGCTTAACTCACTGTCATGTTGCTCTCACCCCCTCTGACTCATGTGGGAGGCTATGAACATGTTTTTCTGTAGCTGTGACTGGGATGTCACTGCATTTTGAGGACACCTGTTCATGCAGCATCTCTTATATAACAAAGTGTAATCAGGAGTTAGCTCACCTTCGCTGAAGTTGTAGCCTCTACTCTTTAGACCAGAGGTTGGGACATTGATGTGAGGGTTTGATGGCATCCATCCACATGGTCTCTCAAGGGAACAAAGTTCCACTCCTCCATAGTCCAGTGCTGGAGGTGGGTTGGGGTCAGAGGTCAGAGGTGAACTGCGGCTCATGTGCAGCTGCTCCAGAGGAGGTGTGGGTTAAAATGTCATAAATGTCATAAAGCACTAGTTAATGAGGGGATTCCATTTTATTTCTGGTGAAATATGTATTAAATATTCTCTTTCTCTCTCTCTCTGTCTCTCTCTCTCTCTCTCTCTCTCTCTCTCTCTCACACACACACACACACACACACACACACACAGAGCTCTTTGGTCTTTTATCTCACGTAATTCCTCTGTGTTTGGGCCTGAGCTGCACTGTGTTCCTTTTCTTTATTAAAGCGTCTGTGTTTGATGCTAAATCTCTCCCTGAAATTTGTCAAAATTAATAGACTCTAATTAAAAAATCATAAAAATAATATCTATATCTATATCTCTATGTAGATATTATATTGAAGTAAAAAAGGATGACACCTCATAAAAATACAGGAAAATACCAGACTTTTAATTTTAATTGGGATTCTTTTTAATCGATAGACTCTAATAAATAATAATTATAATTCCATTGTGTTTATCTTGCATTGATTTATTTATTTTACATTTTAATGTCCATTAATGATATCTTCAGTCTTCAGATTAATTTTTAGTAAATTGTGCGATTAATTCCTTTTATTTTTTTTAATGTAATTACTGTTAAAAATTGTCTGAATTTTTGGAACCTTAAATGTTCTTAGTTTCACTTCTGTACGTCACTGAGGCTTTCTCCCGAAACGCCCCGTGCCTTTGATGTCCAGACAACACGATCTGGATTTGTTCTGCCGCAACAACACTTGGAAACTCGGGAACGTTTCTTTGGCAAAAACAAGGCAGACATCTGTGGAGAACGGAGAGGAATTGGATGAAGTGGATGAACGGGGTCATGTGTTTCTTCTGGCTAATGCTTTCTCTCTCTCTCTTTGTGTGTGTGTGTGTGTGTGTGTGTGTGTGTGTGTGCGCGCCAGTGTGATTCTCAGTTTCCACAACAAAGCACATACACACACTCTGTGAGGCCAAGCACCGAGGGAAGTCCATTTCTGAAGACCCGACTGGCCTGTGTGTGTGTGTGTGTGTGTGTGTGTGTGTGTGTGTGTGTGTGTGTGTGTGTACTAGGAATATATCACATTATGGGGACTGAAACCTGTTTACACACATTGTGGGGACCACCAGCTGCTGCCCACGGTGTGAATCATTACGTTTTAAGATGAAGATAACGCAAGTGTCAGGTTTGGGTGAGGGTTAGGGTTTAGTCAAAAGTAAAGCCTCATGGAAAATAATGGTAAGTCCCCACAAAATGAATGGAAGTCTATGTAATGTCCACAGAGACATGATTGTGTGTGTTTTTTGAGTGTGTGTTTGAGAGAGACACTGTCAGAAATCGTCTGTGTCTCCCAGTGCGAAACGCTGGGTCTGAAAGAGTTTGACCAGAGACACACCAACTGTTACTGACTATAGATATGACCCCGCCCAGAGCTGACACATGAATGAAGACATCCCTGTCATTTCCACTGGCTGACGGCTGTAGGTTTGTGTGTGTGAAGTGTGTGTTGAACATATGTTTGAAGCTGTTCTCGGTCGGTCGAATAGATCTGGAACATTGTAGGTTTGATTTAGGATTTTGTCTCTTTTCTTTGTACATTCTCATTCTCTGGGGTCATTCCCTCTAAATTTAGCTGGCACTCTTTCACCTGCTCTCTCTCTCTCTCTCTCTCTCTCTCTCTCTCATCCTTTCCTCATCCTATTGTCATCCCTCCATTTACTCACTTAGAAAAGATAGATGAGGTATTGTCTGACCTTTTTGCAATATGTGTGTGTTCTTGTGTGTGTGTGTCTGTGTCTCTGTGTGTGTGTGTGTGTGTGTGTGTGTGTGTGTGTGTGTGTGTGCATACACCAGGAAAATATCACATTATAGGGACTTGTCTTTCTAGGGTTAATGCCCTGTAGTGGTGCGTATGGAAAAGTAAATGGTAATTCACCACAAAGTGCATGGAAGCCTATGTAATGTCACAACTCTCTCTCTCTCTCTCTCTCTCTCTCTCTCTCTTTCTCTTTGTCTTCCTTTAACTCCACCTGCTCTTCTCTAACTCCTCTCTCTCCCTCGTGTGTCACTCGTATTGATCCAAAGAAAATCAAAACAATTGATTGGCAAATGCCAAAGTTGAAATATGAACTCCTTTCGCTCTCGTGTGTCACGCAGCACACAGCGTCTCAACCAGATGAGCAGTAAGCGTCCGAACGTCTGTGAGAAAGCTCATGTGGAGGATCAGGAGGAGACACAACATCAAATAACTTCTCCACTGAAGCCTTAAAGACGACGTTCAAGATTTTAATCAAAAACCCCTGTGTGTAAAGCTCTGAGTGTGTGTCCTCTCCGTGTGCTGCTCTGCAGTCGATTTGCTCTGGAAACCGCTCTAATGTGTTCACGAAGCCCCAGTGTCTGTAAATGGGTAAAAAAACAAAGTGTCTGGGTCCGGTGCTAGGCTTTCTCTCTCTCTGCTCACGGCAGAGAAACGCCATCTGGAGGTTTTTAGACAACGGAGAGACTCCAAACGCAGAAAAGCACGAACCGAGATGAGGATGTTGCTCTATTCCTGCTCCATAGGGGGGTCACACTGACTTATTTCTGCTGTTACAGTTACATTACTTAAGGTGGAACTGACTCTAAATTCAGGAGAGCGCTAACTGCATGAAAGTAAACACAGAGGGAAAGTGCTACAAAACTAAACAGCTCGAGTTACACATGAGTTTCAAACAGTGAATAAACACTTACAGACAATTTACACTTCAGC
>NC_089817.1:34786326-34793826 GCF_029633855.1 Hoplias malabaricus
CGGACCCTAGACTACGATTCCGGATGCTGGAATTTGCGGTAGGAAAATGAGTGGGAATTCAGTTCGCTGGGAGCGTACCACACTCACACAACAAACGACACAACAACATCATCTCCATAAAAGTGTACATACGTGACTGAAAGGATCACTCCAGATGTTTATAAGTTGTATGTTATTGTTTGTTACAATTCATCAACATTTATGTTGGAAGTGAGCTCCTGTCCACGGGGGGCGCTGTTTCACTCCAACTCTCTGTTATTTACCAGAAGAAGAACTAAAGGAACAGTGCTATAATCTGTTTGTAAGAGCATTACACAGAAAACACACTGCTAAGGGTTAAGGCCAGCTTTAGTTTTTGGATTAGGATTTAGGGTTAAGTTTAGGGTTAGGTTTAGTGTTAGTTTAAGTTTAGTTTACTTAAATATCCACAAATATCCACACACACACACACACACACACACACACATTCCAAACTCCTGAGGAAAGGAAAAGCACTCTGTAATTACAGAAAAATGAATCAGGGCCGTTGTTGATTCCTGGAGAACGCGCTCCACAGGGCGCAGTGATGGAGAAGACCGCGGCTGTTTTCTGGAGACTGACCGTAGACTGATTACGCCCCTCTCACTGCCCCACAGACGCCCCCTGTTTGGAGGAAAGTGTTTATTTTTTCACTGGGAAACGTGAGCCGCTCTGAATCAGTGGATCATAACCAAACCGCCTTGGGATTACTTCACTCATTACGTCCTGGAAACACACTCACACTGCTCACCACTTCACGACCATCCTGCTCCTTTAACCCGGGAGAAATCAGTCCAGACTCCACAGCAAACCCCAGGAAACATCCCTCAACATTTAAACAAGACAGACGTTTATTCATTCATATTCTGTAACTGCATCCTTCTGATCAGGGTCTAAAGACCCCCTCTAATCTGTACATTAGGAAACCTTTGGTGCTTTTCCGCTGCAGGGTTCTCCACCAGGTGAATCGGGTCCTGGTTCTGGAAGCGGGTTCTTGTTTAGTGGCCGTTCTCTCGTGGTTCAGAGCGAGTCGAGTAGGGACTAAACCGTGGCGTGTAAACCTTGCAGAGCGCTGATCGTCCAGAGAGAGTCGTCACTCTACGCCACGCAACGCAGACGACCAGCACCAACTCTCCATCTGTAAAATCTCCAGCTGCAGCAGAGATCACGTTTGTTTTTATCCGACTCACGACGGCAGCTCGTAAAATGACGCCGTGGTCTTTTGAAGAGGTTCAAACGCTCCTTGGATCGGTGGCCGACGAAAGAATCCAGCGAGAGCTGGACGCTGCAACAAGGAAGGAACAAACTCTACTGATCTGTCTGAACTGATGACGGAGCTGTGTTCAGTCCCAAACAACAACAACACGCCGATACACCATGAGTAAACACCGCTTAACGTTACCACCGCCGTTGTTGTGGTTTCCAAAGACCACTGTTCCCCTTAGAGACGGGGTTAGAGACGACACTGATACATTTCAGGGGGGAGCTGTGGGAGTGGGAAACTAGCCAGGGACCAATTAGAGAGTAGAGTCCAGTAGAGTCCACACTGTAAGAACCCAACAATTTATTAAAACAAGTGTTAAATCTGTGTGTGTGTTTATGTAGGACAAATATTACATTGGTTCAGTGAATTGATCTGTGTGTATGTGTGTGTGTGTGTGTGTGTGTGTGTGTGTGTGTGCGGGTGGGTGGGCATAGTAACTGAGTGTGATGTGTTACTGTCTCTGCTGCTGTGTAAATATTAACTCATCCATTCTCTCTCTCTCTCTCTCTCTCTCTCTCTCTCTCTCTCTGTCCTGAGAAAGCTCTGGCATTTTCCTCACAGGTAAATAATGACTCAGAATAAAGTGTGAGGAAGAAAAGAAAGAGTGAAGTGTCGTCTGCTCCTCTCTAATATCTCTCTCTTTATTTTCTTTCGCTCTTTTTATCCTTTTCTTTCTCTGTTTGACCTGCTGAGGTCCCCGGGAGGTCAGAAGCTTCTCTCCGTTTCCAATAAACTCTCACAAAGACACACACATGAATCAGAGAGCGAGGGGGTGGGGGACGGAGAGAGAGAAACAGAGATGGAGAGAGATAAAAGAGAAATGAGGGGGTGAGGGAGAGGTAAAATGGGGTGTGTGTGAGAGAGAGAGAAGCGAAAGGGTAAGAGATGGAGAGAAAGTCAGGCACGGTGAGAGAGATATAACAGAGCACACACCGTGTAAAAGTTCTCACCCTCTGAGTTTGAACGGAACACGGGAACGCTGTTCCTCATTGGTCCGAGGGCCCCGTGCTGGTGTTTTATAAACAGGAGCAGATCTGAGGGAGCGGCGGACACTGTGGCGGCTGTGATTATGAATCCGAACTCTTCCAGGCTCAGAGCTTTTCTACTGGGAGAAATTTACTTGAAAAACTCAGAGAATACAGGAATGATTTAAAGCCCCAGGGGTCCCCTGAGCTGCCACCCAGAGATTATTATAATGTAAAATGACCACCCCCAGGTCAGGGACCCACTCCATGGAGCAGAAACAGCACTTTTATAAACATTGTTTGCTCCTTTGTTGGTGGCAAAAATGACTGCAGCTTTAAATGTGACATAAGGTTCTCACAGCAAAACACACTCCACATTGTGTTTGTTTTCATTCAGAAGCTTGTGTGTCTTTTAAGGTGGAGCGCTGTGTGTGAGTAAGAAGTGACTGTATCTTTTAAGGTGGAGCGCTGTGTGTGAGTAAGAAGAGACTGTATCTTTTAAGGTGGAGCGGTGTGTGTGAGTAAGAAGCGACTGTATCTTTTAAGGTGGAGCGGTGAGTGTGAGTAAGAAGCGACTGTATCTTTTAAGGTGGAGCGGTGTGTGTGAGTAAGAAGCGACTGTATCTTTTAAGGTGGAGCGGTGTGTGTGAGTAAGAAGCGACTGTATCTTTTAAGGTGGAGCGGTGAGCGTGAGTAAGAAGCGACTGTATCTTTTAATGTGGAGCGGTGTGTGTGAGTAAGAAGCGACTGTATCTTTTAAGGTGGAGCGGTGTGTGTGAGTAAGAAGCGACTGTATCTTTTAAGGTGGAGCGGTGTGTGTGAGTAAGAAGCGACTGTATCTTGTTGGTGTCTGAAGTGTAAATTGTCTGTAAGTGATTATTCACTGTTTGAATTCCCACACTAACTCATGTGTAACTCGAGCTGTTTAGTTTTGTAGCACTTTCGCTCTGTGTTTACTTTCATGCAGTTAGCCCTCTCCTGAATTTAGAGTCAGTTCCTTGTTAAATTAGTAAGTGTTACAAACCTATGGGGCAGGATGAGAGTTGCATCTACCTCCAGATACAGTTTCTGAGGCGAGAGAGATGCCCGGGCCAGTTCAAGCTGAGACACTTAGTATTTTCCCCATTTACGGAGTCAGGGCTGTGTACAAACACTGGACCTTTTTCCAGCACAAATGGAGGAGAGAGAGCAGTAAATGGTGAAACATTCTCTGAACCTTGCCTTTAAGGGAAGAGTTTTTAAGGTGGACTGTGAGGTCAGGGTGAGGGAGAATGAATAGATGAAGAGAACGGATGGATGACAAAGCGAGCTGTTTGTCCCAGACACAGACTGAAAGAGTTTTTGTAATCGCTCCATCACTCCACACGCACCCCCCACCCGGCCCCCCAACAAACCAAGCAGTTTTCCTCTCTGACAGATGGATGGACATGTTCGGTTTCCACGGTAACCAGGCTTTTGTCTGTCTCTGGTTGCCAGGTGACTGGATGTCATCGGATCCAGACAAACGACACATATGAGCTTTTGATATTTACCTCTCTGTCACTCCTTCTCTGTTTCTCTCTGTTTCTCTTTCTCCACCTCTTTCTCTTCCTCTCCCTGTCTCTCTCTCTTTCTCCACCTCTTTCTCCACCTCCCTGTCTCTCTCTCTTTCTCTCTCTCTTTCTCTTCCTCTCCCTGTCTCTCTCTCTTTCTCCACCTCTTTCTCTTCCTCTCCCTGTCTCTCTCTCTTTCTCTCTCTCTTTCTCTTCCTCCCTGTCTCTCTCTCTTTCTCTTCCTCCCTGTCTCTCTCTTTCTCTTCCTCTCTCTCTCTCTCTCTCTCTCTCTCTCTCTCTCTCTCCTCTTCCTCTCTCTCTCTTTCTCCACCTCTTTGTCTTCCTCTCCCTGTCTCTCTTTCTCTCTCTCTTTCTCTTCCTCCCTGTCTCTCTCTTTCTCTTCCTCCCTGTCTCTCTTTCTTTCTCTTCCTCACTCTCTCTCTCTCTCTCTCTCTCTCTCTACCTTTTTCTCTTCCTCTTCCTGTCTCTCTCTCTTTCTCTTTCTCTTCTTCCCCTCTCTCTCTCTCTCTCTCTCTCTCTCTCTCTCTCTCTCTCTCTCTCCATGTCTTTCTCATCCTCTTCCTGTCTCTCTCTCTTTCTCCACATATTTTTCTTCCTTTCCTATTCTCTCTCTGCCTCTTTCTCATCTGTCACCCCTCTCTCTCTCTCTCTGCCTCTTTTCTGAACATTTAAATATTCATATTAATCTACCACACACTCTCCCCTTCTACCTCAGTCTATTTCCCTCTCGCTCGTTCTTTCCTTCCCCGCCTCTTTCTGTCACTCCATTTCTGATTTTGAGCCTGTGATATTACTCGCTCTGTCACTCTCCATCTCTCTCTCTCCCTCTCTCTCTCTCTCTCTCTCTCACTCCTGTATTCTGTGTCTTTATTCATACCCAGCTCACTTTCACACACTACGTATAGTGAATATATCTCAGCAGGGGATAAATATATGCACCAATAAGCCACAAGATTAAAACCACTGGTAGGTGATGTAACCCTGATTACAGCGCCCCCTGCTGTAGTGTGGTGGTGGGGGGTATATCAGGCAAGGAGTGAAAGGTCATTCAGTCATTTCACTGTGGGCCCTTCTTTGGACCAGTTTTGCTCGGTTCTGACCACTGTGCCCCAGGAGAGGTGCTATGACCATCACAGCCCTGACCACCCCCATGACCATCCCAGCTCTGACCACCCCCATGACCATCACATCCCTGACCACCCCCATGACCATCACATCCCTGACCACCCCTATGACTATCACAGCCCTGACCAGCCCTATGACCATCACATCCCTGACCAGCCCTATGACCATCACAGCCCTGACCACCCCCATGACCATCACAGCTCTGACCACCCCTATGACCATCACATCCCTGACCAGCCCTATGACCATCATATCCCTGACCAGCCCTATGACCATCACATCCCTGACCACCCCCATGACCATCACATCCCTGACCAGCCCCATGACCATCACAGCTCTGACCACCCCCATGACCATCACAGCCCTGACCACCCCCATGACCATCACATCCCTGACCAGCCCTATGACCATCACAGCCCTGACCACCCCCATGACCATCACATCCCTGACCACCCCCATGACCATCACATCCCTGACCACCCCCATGACCATCACAGCCCTGACCAGCCCTATGACCATCACAGCCCTGACCAGCCCTATGACCATCACATCCCTGACCACCCCCATGACCATCACAGCTCTGACCACCCCTATGACCATCACAGCCCTGACCAGCCCTATGACCATCACATCCCTGACCACCCCCATGACCATCACAGCCCTGACCACCCCCATGACCATCACAGCTCTGACCACCCCCATGACCATCACAGCCCTGACCACCCCCATGACCATCACAGCCCTGACCAGCCCTATGACCATCACATCCCTGACCACCCCCATGACCATCACAGCTCTGACCACCCCTATGACCATCACAGCCCTGACCAGCCCTATGACCATCACATCCCTGACCACCCCCATGACCATCACAGCCCTGACCACCCCCATGACCATCACAGCTCTGACCACCCCCATGACCATCACAGCCCTGACCACCCCCATGACCATCACAGCCCTGACCAGCCCCATGACCATCACAGCCCTGACCACCCCCATGACCATCACAGCCCTGACCACCCCCATGACCATCACAGCTCTGACCACCCCCATGACCATCACATCCCTGACCAGCCCTATGACCATCACAGCTCTGACCACCCCTATGACCATCACAGCCCTGACCACCCCCATGACCATCACAGCCCTGACCACCCCCATGACCATCACATCCCTGACCACCCCCATGACCATCACAGCCCTGACCAGCCCTATGACCATCACAGCTCTGACCACCCCTATGACCATCACAGCCCTGACCAGCCCTATGACCATCACATCCCTGACCACCCCTATGACCATCACATCCCTGACCAGCCCTATGACCATCACATCCCTGACCAGCCCTATGACCATCACATCCCTGACCACCCCCATGACCATCACATCCCTGACCAGCCCTATGACCATCACAGCTCTGACCACCCCCATGACCATCACAGCTCTGACCACCCCCATGACCATCACAGCCCTGACCACCCCTATGACCATCACATCCCTGACCAGCCCTATGACAATCACAGCTCTGACCACCCCCATGACCATCACAGCCCTGACCACCCCCATGACCATCACATCCCTGACCACCCCCATGACCATCACATCCCTGACCACCCCCATGACCATCACAGCCCTGACCAGCCCTATGACCATCACAGCTCTGACCACCCCTATGACCATCACAGCCCTGACCACCCCTATGACCATCACAGCCCTGACCAGCCCTATGACCATCACATCCCTGACCACCCCTATGACCATCACAGCCCTGACCACCCCCATGACCATCACAGCCCTGACCACCCCTATGACCATCACAGCCCTGACCACCCCCATGACCATCACAGCCCTGACCAGCCCTATGACCATCACATCCCTGACCACCCCTATGACCATCACAGCCCTGACCACCCCCATGACCATCACAGCCCTGACCACCCCCATGACCATCACAGCCCTGACCACCCCCATGACCAACACAGCCCTGACCACCCCCATGACCATCACAGTGTGACCCTAGAGTTCATCCTGTAAGAGGATTAAACAATAAATATCATTTTAATTAACAGAAAAATGAGTTTACATGATTAATAATGCTGTTATACAGTGTGTAATAACTCATTAATGTGTTATTTATAAAGAAAAGCACAACGCTGAACTGGAAAAGCGGTAAAAAAAAAGTGTAAACTGACTGTAGGCTATAATTAAGTGTCTAAATGTGACAAAACTTTATTAAAAAACAGTTATAAAAACAGATATTTTCCCAGTGGAGGCAACAAGTGCACCCTGCAGTACCATCACCGACCAGCAGGGGAGTGTGTGATGCAATGAGAGAGAGAGAGAGAGGAGAGAGAGAGAGAGAGAGAGAGAGAGAGAGAGAGAGAGAGATTCCATCTGACTGAACTGGGTTAGGACAGAATGTAGGGCAAACTCCCAAACCCCACACACACTTTTCTAAACATTGTTGGCATTCAGCAATTAGAGACATAAACGGAGAGAGAGAGAGAGAGAGAGGAGAGAGAGAGAGAGAGAGAGAGAGAGAGAGAGAGAGAGAGAGAGGGCGAGAGAGAGAGAG
>NC_089817.1:34807956-34835456 GCF_029633855.1 Hoplias malabaricus
GATTTAGTTCTTGGCAGGATCTCAACCCAAGCTTCAGAAGCTGTTGGCTTCCATTAAACGCTCCCCAAGAGCAGCTCAGAACTTACAGAATACTGAGGAGAAAAACTGAATTTTCCAGTGAATTCCAGTAAATTCCATGGATCTGGGTGAGTTCTGATCGGCAGCTGGAGGAGGAACACCATAACCGTGAGATCTTGGTCTGGGAGAGAGCTCCTGCTCCATCGCGCTGACGTGAGTAGAGACAGATACTCTGATTTTATTAGAGATCACCTGCGGAAAAGTTACAGAGAATTATTCCAGGACCTTACCTCAACATGACGTTGTAATAAAACCTCATCTCTCCAGACCTCTCGGAAATAGTGAAATTCTGGTAATGTGCTTCTTTCCTGCACCATTGTATTACACTTAAATACAGTGTTATTACAGCATTAGTACATTGTAATAAATGTGTTTTTAAATGCAGAGAAATCCGATTTACTTAGAAAATCATTACAGGTGTGAAGCTAGAAGCTCATGGTCCATACGTCCTGTGAGGTCAGGGTCCATAACATCACACAGCTGCGTCTCAGAACAGTCCGATTATCACCAACTATCTCTGTCACGTTTGTTGTATTCACTCGAGCTTTTTCACTTTTAAAAATGTCATGAAAATCTCTAGAAAAGTGTCTCAAATCATTCAAATATTTAACGGAAACGATGCAGAAATGTCCAGCTTAGTTTAAACACTCGGTGCTTGGTGGGGTGCCTTTGTCACAAATGACTGCGTCAGTGGTGTGAGTCGTGAAGGAACTGTGGAGATGTTACTGGAACCCACTCAAAATTCAGAAATGGAAAACCAACACTGTTCGTGTTGAAATGATTCTAGAGCGGTAGTAGCGATCATTTAACACTAATAGTGTACGTTATATACAGTGTATAATAGTGTACATGTGAATTGGCAGGAGGTTGCTGTGATAGTGGCCTCTCGTATCTCTGTGTCAGGTGCTTCTCATCGTCCTCTTGATAAATGCCCCCTGGTTCTCTCTGGAGTTCAGGTGTGGAGGGTTATGGTGATTTTCCACCGCATGGGATCAGCTTGACTTGCTTTTAACTGGTCAGTGAGCAGTTTTCCTTGGCATTCGCTGGAGATTTTCCTCAGCCACCGAACCAATGAGCGTCTGTCCCTCTTCAGAAACCCCTCGGGGGAACGTTACGAGCTGCTGCTGAGAGTCGGATAAAAACTAATGTGAACGCTGCGGCTGGAGCTCTCTGTTTCCTGGTGATTGACAGGTCTCTGTCCAATCAGAGCTCTGCAGGGTTTACACCTCACAGTCAGTATTAGACTAGTTTGGAACCGTAAGCGAGCAGGGACTAAAGCAGAACCCGGGTCCAGGACCAGATTTGGCCGGTGGAGAGTCGAGTTGAGCAGGTTCCGTGCAGTGGAAAAGCGCCGTCAGTTTCAGCACTGAGGCTAGTTGCCGAGTCCCGCTGGAGAAGCGTCCTGTATCTCCATCTCCATCCCACATCCTCACAGACTCCAGAATCTTCACCGTGGGCTTCAGACGCCGTGGACTCTGTGCTCTCCACTCGTCCTCCAGACTCTGAAACTGAGAGGGCTCGACATTAGGAATGAGGACATTGTAGCCCCTTTCCTGGAGACATCAGGGTGTGGTGGCTTTAATACAGTACTCAGGCCTTTCAGCAGTGGCCATAATGTGAGACTACTATTACTACTACTACTGAGATAATGAGGATTTCTGAATTTCAGACTGGAATCAAGGCAAAAAACGTATCTATTTTACCAAAAGATAGCTGCCAGTGTTTGTAGATTGTGTACGAATGAGATGCACGTATCTGACAACCCAGGCCTTAAAATTAAACCCTAAACCCTAGGTCTAACCCTAACACGTAGCCCTCTTCCTTGGGTTTGAGTGTGTTTAGTGAAACAGCGCCTCCAGTGGATGGGAGCTCACTTGGTGAATTTAGAACGTCCACGAATTCTGATGAAGCAGCGTTTTCTCACCGTGTAAATAACAGCAATGAGATTTTAATATTTTTAGTGATATATTTACATTTGAGACAAGATTTTCACGGTAAAACAAAACAAGGCTTGAAATATGACACTCTCTATTTGTAGTGAATATCACACTTACGACAGTTTACCGTTTTTTAATTAAATTATATCCAAACGTTAACCTTGAGTTGTGGCTCTTTCCCTGCAGTGGGTTCAGGATCCTGCACCTGCCTCTAACTTTAAAGAAGAAAGTTAAATCAGGTGCTTGTCCTGGCCCCGGGGTGTGTGTGTGTGTGTGTGTGTGTGTGTGTGTGTGTGTGTGTGATGGGGAGACCTCAGCTAACAGCTAATGATTAGGTGAAACTGGTGTTTCTTTTTAAAAAGAAAGCAGAGAGATTAAGAATCGAAAAACAGCCTTCAGCTCCTTCACGTTAACACTGTGTTTACTCTGTAAACATCTCAGTAAAACAGCCGCTGTGCAGAACCCTGCATGAAGCTGTATAATTGGTTTTTAAAGACACACATCCTCTGGGCTCCGAGCTGAAGGTCAGGGGCAGTGGTCAGCGGGGTTCGTGTGTGCGAGCGGCTGCAGGAAGCGGTGTGTTTGAGGAGATGTCCTGCTCGGAGATACACGGCACCATGCCTTTCCTCAGGATCATTGTTTTGTGTTTGTGGTCCGGAGAGAGGTGGGGGGCCCGGGGTAGAGTGGGGCAGGGAGGGGTCAGTTTCCTGCTGTTCACAGTTTCTCAGTTATCTGTGTTTACCGTCCTGAGCCTGGACTCTGAGAAAAACGAGCTGTGCTTTTTTTGGAGATTAGCAAAAGCACGAGGGTCTTTCACAACTCAGGTTACACTTCACTGAGCAATGGAGGGGCAAGTCATTTATTTAAAACAGACACAAGCTAGAACCAAGTGGAGCAAAGCAAACAGAAAACAAGCGTGAATCAATGTAGGGGATAAGTAAACACTGTCACACACACACACACACACAGACACACACACACACAGACACACACACACAGACACACACACACACAGACACACACAAACAGACACACAAGACGCACACTGAATCCAGGAGGGTGTATACACAGGAGCACAGGCAACGAAAACCTGGGAACAATAGAACCACATGGAAGGCACAGGTGGGAAAACTAATGATAAGGCATGGCTAAGGTGGGGCTAAGACGAGGCTATGGCAGGGCTATGGCAGGGCTAAGGCAGGGCTAAGGCAGGGTTAAGGCAGGGCTAAGGCGGAATTAAGGCAGGGCTAAGGTGGGGCTAAGACAAGGCTATGGCAGGGCTAAGGTGGGCTAAGGCAGGGCTAAGGCTGGGCTAAGGCAGGGCTAAGGTGGGCTAAGGTGGGCTAAGGCAGGGTTAAGGAAGGGCTAAGGTGGGGCTAAGGCAGGGCTAAGGTGGGCTAAGGCAGGGCTAAGGCAGGGTTAAGGCAGGGCTAAGGCAGGGTTAAGGTGGGGTAAGGTAGGGCTAAGGCAGGGTTAAGGCAGGGCTAAGGCGGAATTAAAGCAGGGCTAAGGTGGGGCTAAGACAAAGCTATGGCAGGGCTAAGGCAGGGTTAAGGTGGGGTAAGGCAGGGCTAAGGCAGGGTTATAGCAGGGCTAAGGCAGGGTTATAGCAGGGCTAAGGAAGGGCTAAGGCGGGGCTAAGGCAGGGCTAAGGCGGGGCTAAGGCAGGGTTAAGGCAGGGCTAAGGTGGGCTAAGGCGGGGCTAAGGTGGGGCTAAGGCAGGGCTAAGGCAGGGCTAAGGCACGGCTAAGGCGGGGCTAGGGCAGGGTTAAGGTGTGGCTAGGGTGGGGTTAGGGTGAGGGGTAGGGCGTGGCTAAGGCAGGGCTAAGGTGGGGCTAAGGCGATTTGGGATAAAGTTGAGGATGAGGTTTAGGTTTAAGATTCTCTCACTGAGACTGGTCTCTTTCTCCACAGGGTGAGACGGGTCAGCATGTCTCTATCTCGTAACGGGACTCTGAAGAAGTCTGTCTCTCAGCAGCTGGAGACAGATGTGCCGGACTCTGAACTGAGTCGTCTCCATCACAGCGGCTCCATCTCGTCTCCGGTGGTCTCCCCAGGGCAAGCGGCCTCACCAGCGGCCTCAGGGCCGGTGGTCCCTCCCCCCTACTCCCAGGCAGGCAGCACCGAGGTGGCTCTGGAGCTGCGGCCGGCTCTGGACTGCTGGGCCTGCTCGGTTCTGGTCACGGCGCAGAACCTGGTGATCGCCGCCGTCAACACGGCCCTCGCAGCGCTGGTGTTCGGCCCCGTCCTCACCCCCGCCCTCACCATGGTGGTCTTCGGCTTCCTCTGCCACTCATCCGTAAGAAAACACACTCACTGCTGCATTCTCTCAGCTCCACTGACCACACCGCAGCACTCTGCAGTTCTACTGTCACAGACTGTAGTCCAGCTGTTGCTCTGCATACTTTATCACCCCCAGGGTGGACTGAGACTTAAATCTGGAGTTTAAGGGTTAAATAAAGGGTGATTTGATATTTCTGTGAACTGTAGGAATCCACTAAACCCTTATAAACATGAACTTTCCCTCCTCAGCCATTAGAGAAAACACAGCAATCAGATCAGGAGAGAAGGGGCGTTTCTGAAAAGTAACACACACATCTTCACACACTCGTCTTGAATTCTGTCTCCCAGAGGAAGTGCAGCAGGAAAAGAGCTCATACTCTGTCTGTAAACCATCACAGAATCCCTGCAGAGCTTAATACGGACCACCTGCACCAATGAAAACATCTTCAGAGCTAACCCATACCTTATCAGTATCTAATATCAGATAACACACACATATACACACACACACTCACCCACCCACCCACACACACACACACAACCACACCACTCCCACAGCTCCTACTCATATCTCGAATATTACACCAAGGATTAGCCCACTTAAATAAAACAATGTGCTCCCCAGTTCTGATGTTTTTGTTTAACTGCAGTGGTCCTTTCCCATCATCCCCTCTGTCTTGATTTCATTCACATTCACACTCATCTGCATCTTACCTCATATGTTTACATTTCATTACTACACTGGAAGACTTACATTTCTGAATCCAAATAGAAAAGAAAGACCACCAAGGCATTTTCCGTCTCAGTCTGAATCTATTCTTAAATTCAGTCTCAAATCTGGTCTCAAAACCAGTCTCAAACTCAGTCTCTAAACCAGTCTCAAACTCAGTCTCTAATCCAGTCTCAAACTCAGTTTCTAATCCAGTCTCAAACTCAGTCTCTAAACCAGTCTGAAACTAAGTCTCAAATCTGGTCTCAAAACGTGTCTCAAATTCAGTCTGAAACCCAGCCTTTAATCCAGAATACCGTCTCTAAACTCAGTCTCTAAACCAGTCTCAAACTCAGTCTCTAATCCAGTCTCAAACTCAGTCTCTAATCCAGTCTCAAACTCAGTCTCTAAACCAGTCTCAAACTCAGTCTCTAAACCAGTCTCAAACTCAGTCTCTAATCCAGTCTACAAACTCAGTCTCTAATCCAGTCTCAAACTCAGTCTCTAAACCAGTCTCAAACTCAGTCTCTAAACCAGTCTCAAACTCAGTCTCTAATCCAGTCTCAAACACAGTGTATAATCCAGTCTCAAACTCAGTCTCTAATCCAGTCTACAAACTCAGTCTCTAATCCAGTCGCAAACACAGTGTCTAATCCAGTCTCAAACACAGTCTACAAACTCAGTCTCTAATCCAGTCTCAAACTCAGTCTCTAATCCAGTCTCAAACTCAGTCTCTAATCCAGTGTCAAACTCAGTCTCTAATCCAGTCTCAAACTCAGTCTCTAATCCAGTCTTAAACTCAGTGTCTAATCCAGTCTCAAACTCAGTCTCTAATCCAGTCTCAAACTCAGTCTCTAATCCAGTCTCAAACTCAGTCTCTAATCCAGTCTCAAACTCAGTCTCTAATCCAGTCTCAAACTCAGTGTCTAATCCAGTGTCAAATTCAGTGTCTAATCCAGTCTCAAACTCAGTGTCTAATCCAGTCTCAAACTCAGTCTCTAATCCAGTCTCAAACTCAGTGTCTAATCCAGTCTCAAACTCAGTCTCTAATCCAGTCTCAAACTCAGTCTCTAATCCAGTCTCAAACTCAGTGTCTAATCCAGTCTCAAACTCAGTGTCTAATCCAGTCTCAAACTCAGTCTCTAATCCAGTCTCAAACTCGGTCTCTAATCCAGTCTCAAACTCAGTCTCTAATCCAGTCTCAAACTCAGTGTCTAAACCAGTCTCAAACTCAGTCTCTAATCCAGTGTCAAACTCAGTCTCTAATCCAGTCTCAAACTCAGTCTCTAATCCAGTCTTAAACTCAGTGTCTAATCCAGTCTCAAACTCAGTCTCTAATCCAGTCTCAAACTCAGTCTCTAATCCAGTCTCAAACTCAGTCTCTAATCCAGTCTCAAACTCAGTCTCTAATCCAGTCTCAAACTCAGTGTCAAATTCAGTGTCTAATCCAGTCTCAAACTCAGTGTCTAATCCAGTCTCAAACTCAGTCTCTAATCCAGTCTCAAACTCAGTCTCTAATCCAGTCTCAAACTCAGTGTCTAATCCAGTCTCAAACTCAGTCTCTAATCCAGTCTCAAACTCAGTCTCTAATCCAGTCTCAAACTCAGTGTCTAATCCAGTCTCAAACTCAGTGTCTAATCCAGTCTCAAACTCAGTCTCTAATCCAGTCTCAAACTCGGTCTCTAATCCAGTCTCAAACTCAGTCTCTAATCCAGTCTCAAACTCAGTGTCTAAACCAGTCTCAAACTCAGTCTCTAATCCAGTCTCAAACTCAGTCTCTAATTCAGTCTCAAACTCAGTCTCTAATCCAGTCTTAAACTCAGTTTCTAAACCAGTCTCAAACTCAGTCTCTAATCCAGTCTCAAACTCAGTCTCTAATCCAGTCTCAAACTCAGTGTCTAATCCAGTCTCAAACTCAGTCTCTAATCCAGTCTCAAACTCAGTCTCTAATCCAGTCTCAAACTCAGTCTCTAAACCAGTCTCAAACTCAGTGTCTAAACCAGTCTCAAACTCAGTCTCTAATACAGTCTCAAACACAGTGTCTAATCCAGTCTCAAACTCAGTCTCTAATCCAGTCTACAAACTCAGTCTCTAATCCAGTCTCAAACTCAGTCTCTAATCCAGTCTCAAACTCAGTCTCTAATCCAATCTCAAGCTCAGTCTCTAATCCAGTCTCAAACTCAGTCTCTTATACAGTGTCAAACTCAGTCTCTAATCCAGTATCAAACTCAGTCTCTAATCCAGTCTCAAACTCAGGGTCTAAACCAGTCTCAAGCTCAGTCTCTAATCCAGTGTCAAACTCAGTGTCTAATCCAGTCTTAAACTCAGTCTCTAATCCAGTCTCAAACTCAGTCTCTAATCCAGTCTCTAATCCAGTCTCAAACTCAGTCTCTAATCCAGTCTCAAACTCAGTGTCTAATCCAGTCTCAAACTCAGTCTCTAATCCAGTCTCAAACTCAGTCTCTAAACCAGTCTCTAATCCATTCTCTAATCCAGTCTCAAACTCAGTCTCTAATCCAGTCTCAAACTCGGTGTCTAATCCAGTGTCAAACTCAGTCTCTAATCCAGTGTCAAACTCAGTGTCTAATCCAGTCTCAAACTCAGTCTCTAATCCAGTCTCAAACTCAGTCTCTAATCCAGTCTCAAACTCAGTCTCTAAACCAGTCTCAAACTCAGTCTCTAATCCAGTCTCAAACTCAGTCTCTAATCCAGTCTTAAACTCAGTTTCTAAACCAGTCTCAAACTCAGTCTCTAATCCAGTCTCTAATCCAGTCTCAAACTCAGTCTCTAATCCAGTCTCAAACTCAGTGTCTAATCCAGTCTCAAACTCAGTCTCTAATCCAGTCTCAAACTCAGTCTCTAAACCAGTCTCTAATCCATTCTCTAATCCAGTCTCAAACTCAGTCTCTAATCCAGTCTCAAACTCGGTGTCTAATCCAGTGTCAAACTCAGTCTCTAATCCAGTGTCAAACTCAGTGTCTAATCCAGTCTCAAACTCAGTCTCTAATCCAGTCTCAAACTCAGTCTCTAATCCAGTCTCAAACTCAGTCTCTAAACCAGTCTCAAACTCAGTCTCTAATCCAGTCTCAAACTCAGTCTCTAATCCAGTCTTAAACTCAGTTTCTAAACCAGTCTCAAACTCAGTCTCTTATACAGTGTCAAACTCAGTCTCTAATCCAGTATCAAACTCAGTCTCTAATCCAGTCTCAAACTCAGGGTCTAAACCAGTCTCAAGCTCAGTCTCTAATCCAGTGTCAAACTCAGTGTCTAATCCAGTCTTAAACTCAGTCTCTAATCCAGTCTCAAACTCAGTCTCTAATCCAGTGTCAAACTCAGTGTCTAAACCAGTCTCAAACTCAGTCTCTAATCCAGTCTCAAACTCAGTCTCTAATCCAGTCTCAAACTCAGTCTCTAATCCAGTCTCAAACTCAGTCTCTAATCCAGTCTTAAACTCAGTTTCTAAACCAGTCTCAAACTCAGTCTCTAATCCAGTGTCAAACTCAGTCTCTAATCCAGTCTCAAACTCAGTCTCTAATCCAGTCTCAAACTCGGTGTCTAATCCAGTGTCAAACTCAGTCTCTAATCCAGTGTCAAACTCAGTGTCTAATCCAGTCTCAAACTCAGTCTCTAATCCAGTCTCAATCTCAGTCTCTAATTCAGTCTCAAACTCAGTCTCTAAACCAGTCTCAAACTCAGTCTCTAATCCAGTCTCAAACTCAGTCTCTAATCCAGTCTCAAACTCAGTCTCTAAACCAGTCTCAAACTCAGTCTCTAATCCAGTCTCAAACTCAGTCTCTAATCCAGTCTTAAACTCAGTTTCTAAACCAGTCTCAAACTCAGTCTCTTATACAGTGTCAAACTCAGTCTCTAATCCAGTATCAAACTCAGTCTCTAATCCAGTCTCAAACTCAGGGTCTAAACCAGTCTCAAGCTCAGTCTCTAATCCAGTGTCAAACTCAGTGTTTAATCCAGTCTTAAACTCAGTCTCTAATCCAGTCTCAAACTCAGTCTCTAATCCAGTCTCTAATCCAGTCTCAAACTCAGTCTCTAATCCAGTCTCAAACTCAGTGTCTAATCCAGTCTCAAACTCAGTCTCTAATCCAGTCTCAAACTCAGTCTCTAAACCAGTCTCTAATCCATTCTCTAATCCAGTCTCAAACTCAGTCTCTAATCCAGTCTCAAACTCGGTGTCTAATCCAGTGTCAAACTCAGTCTCTAATCCAGTGTCAAACTCAGTGTCTAATCCAGTCTCAAACTCAGTCTCTAATCCAGTCTCAAACTCAGTCTCTAATCCAGTCTCAAACTCAGTCTCTAAACCAGTCTCAAACTCAGTCTCTAATCCAGTCTCAAACTCAGTCTCTAATCCAGTCTTAAACTCAGTTTCTAAACCAGTCTCAAACTCAGTCTCTAATCCAGTCTCTAATCCAGTCTCAAACTCAGTCTCTAATCCAGTCTCAAACTCAGTGTCTAATCCAGTCTCAAACTCAGTCTCTAATCCAGTCTCAAACTCAGTCTCTAAACCAGTCTCTAATCCATTCTCTAATCCAGTCTCAAACTCAGTCTCTAATCCAGTCTCAAACTCGGTGTCTAATCCAGTGTCAAACTCAGTCTCTAATCCAGTGTCAAACTCAGTGTCTAATCCAGTCTCAAACTCAGTCTCTAATCCAGTCTCAAACTCAGTCTCTAATCCAGTCTCAAACTCAGTCTCTAAACCAGTCTCAAACTCAGTCTCTAATCCAGTCTCAAACTCAGTCTCTAATCCAGTCTTAAACTCAGTTTCTAAACCAGTCTCAAACTCAGTCTCTTATACAGTGTCAAACTCAGTCTCTAATCCAGTATCAAACTCAGTCTCTAATCCAGTCTCAAACTCAGGGTCTAAACCAGTCTCAAGCTCAGTCTCTAATCCAGTGTCAAACTCAGTGTCTAATCCAGTCTTAAACTCAGTCTCTAATCCAGTCTCAAACTCAGTCTCTAATCCAGTGTCAAACTCAGTCTCTAATCCAGTCTCAAACTCAGTCTCTAATCCAGTGTCAAACTCAGTGTCTAAACCAGTCTCAAACTCAGTCTCTAATCCAGTCTCAAACTCAGTCTCTAATCCAGTCTCAAACTCAGTCTCTAATCCAGTCTCAAACTCAGTCTCTGATCCAGTCTTAAACTCAGTTTCTAAACCAGTCTCAAACTCAGTCTCTAATCCAGTGTCAAACTCAGTCTCTAATCCAGTCTTAAACTCAGTTTCTAAACCAGTCTCAAACTCAGTCTCTAATCCAGTCTCTAATCCAGTCTCAAACTCAGTCTCTAATCCAGTCTCAAACTCAGTGTCTAATCCAGTCTCAAACTCAGTCTCTAATCCAGTCTCAAACTCAGTCTCTAAACCAGTCTCTAATCCATTCTCTAATCCAGTCTCAAACTCAGTCTCTAATCCAGTCTCAAACTCGGTGTCTAATCCAGTGTCAAACTCAGTCTCTAATCCAGTGTCAAACTCAGTGTCTAATCCAGTCTCAAACTCAGTCTCTAATCCAGTCTCAAACTCAGTCTCTAATCCAGTCTCAAACTCAGTCTCTAAACCAGTCTCAAACTCAGTCTCTAATCCAGTCTCAAACTCAGTCTCTAATCCAGTCTTAAACTCAGTTTCTAAACCAGTCTCAAACTCAGTCTCTTATACAGTGTCAAACTCAGTCTCTAATCCAGTATCAAACTCAGTCTCTAATCCAGTCTCAAACTCAGGGTCTAAACCAGTCTCAAACTCAGTCTCTAATCCAGTGTCAAACTCAGTGTCTAATCCAGTCTTAAACTCAGTCTCTAATCCAGTCTCAAACTCAGTGTCTAATCCAGTCTCAAACTCAGTCTCTAATCCAGTCTCAAACTCAGTCTCTAATCCAGTCTCAAACTCAGTGTCTAATCCAGTCTCAAACTCAGTGTCTAATCCAGTCTCAAACTCAGTCTCTAATCCAGTCTCAAACTCGGTCTCTAATCCAGTCTCAAACTCAGTCTCTAATCCAGTCTCAAACTCAGTGTCTAAACCAGTCTCAAACTCAGTCTCTAATCCAGTCTCAAACTCAGTCTCTAATTCAGTCTCAAACTCAGTCTCTAATCCAGTCTTAAACTCAGTTTCTAAACCAGTCTCAAACTCAGTCTCTAATCCAGTCTCAAACTCAGTCTCTAATCCAGTCTCAAACTCAGTGTCTAATCCAGTCTCAAACTCAGTCTCTAATCCAGTCTCAAACTCAGTCTCTAATCCAGTCTCAAACTCAGTCTCTAAACCAGTCTCAAACTCAGTGTCTAAACCAGTCTCAAACTCAGTCTCTAATACAGTCTCAAACACAGTGTCTAATCCAGTCTCAAACTCAGTCTCTAATCCAGTCTACAAACTCAGTCTCTAATCCAGTCTCAAACTCAGTCTCTAATCCAGTCTCAAACTCAGTCTCTAATCCAATCTCAAGCTCAGTCTCTAATCCAGTCTCAAACTCAGTCTCTAATCCAGTCTCAAACTCAGTGTCTAATCCAGTCTCAAACTCAGTCTCTAATCCAGTCTCAAACTCAGTCTCTAATCCAGTCTCAAACTCAGTCTCTAAACCAGTCTCTAATCCAGTCTCTAATCCAGTCTCAAACTCAGTCTCTAATCCAGTCTCAAACTCAGTCTCTAAACCAGTCTCAAACTCAGTCTCTAATCCAGTCTAAAACTCAGTCTCTAATCCAGTCTTAAACTCAGTTTCTAAACCAGTCTCAAACTCAGTCTCTAATCCAGTGTCAAACTCAGTCTCTAATCCAGTCTCAAACTCAGTCTCTAATCCAGTGTCAAACTCAGTGTCTAAACCAGTCTCAAACTCAGTCTCTAATCCAGTCTCAAACTCAGTCTCTAATCCAGTCTCAAACTCAGTCTCTAATCCAGTCTCAAACTCAGTCTCTAATCCAGTCTTAAACTCAGTTTCTAAACCAGTCTCAAACTCAGTCTCTAATCCAGTGTCAAACTCAGTCTCTAATCCAGTCTCAAACTCAGTCTCTAATCCAGTCTCAAACTCGGTGTCTAATCCAGTGTCAAACTCAGTCTCTAATCCAGTGTCAAACTCAGTGTCTAATCCAGTCTCAAACTCAGTCTCTAATCCAGTCTCAATCTCAGTCTCTAATTCAGTCTCAAACTCAGTCTCTAAACCAGTCTCAAACTCAGTCTCTAATCCAGTCTCAAACTCAGTCTCTAATCCAGTCTCAAACTCAGTCTCTAAACCAGTCTCAAACTCAGTCTCTAATCCAGTCTCAAACTCAGTCTCTAATCCAGTCTTAAACTCAGTTTCTAAACCAGTCTCAAACTCAGTCTCTTATACAGTGTCAAACTCAGTCTCTAATCCAGTATCAAACTCAGTCTCTAATCCAGTCTCAAACTCAGGGTCTAAACCAGTCTCAAGCTCAGTCTCTAATCCAGTGTCAAACTCAGTGTCTAATCCAGTCTTAAACTCAGTCTCTAATCCAGTCTCAAACTCAGTCTCTAATCCAGTCTCTAATCCAGTCTCAAACTCAGTCTCTAATCCAGTCTCAAACTCAGTGTCTAATCCAGTCTCAAACTCAGTCTCTAATCCAGTCTCAAACTCAGTCTCTAAACCAGTCTCTAATCCATTCTCTAATCCAGTCTCAAACTCAGTCTCTAATCCAGTCTCAAACTCGGTGTCTAATCCAGTGTCAAACTCAGTCTCTAATCCAGTGTCAAACTCAGTGTCTAATCCAGTCTCAAACTCAGTCTCTAATCCAGTCTCAAACTCAGTCTCTAATCCAGTCTCAAACTCAGTCTCTAAACCAGTCTCAAACTCAGTCTCTAATCCAGTCTCAAACTCAGTCTCTAATCCAGTCTTAAACTCAGTTTCTAAACCAGTCTCAAACTCAGTCTCTAATCCAGTCTCTAATCCAGTCTCAAACTCAGTCTCTAATCCAGTCTCAAACTCAGTGTCTAAACCAGTCTCAAACTCAGTCTCTAATCCAGTCTCAAACTCAGTCTCTAAACCAGTCTCTAATCCATTCTCTAATCCAGTCTCAAACTCAGTCTCTAATCCAGTCTCAAACTCGGTGTCTAATCCAGTGTCAAACTCAGTCTCTAATCCAGTGTCAAACTCAGTGTCTAATCCAGTCTCAAACTCAGTCTCTAATCCAGTCTCAAACTCAGTCTCTAATCCAGTCTCAAACTCAGTCTCTAAACCAGTCTCAAACTCAGTCTCTAATCCAGTCTCAAACTCAGTCTCTAATCCAGTCTTAAACTCAGTTTCTAAACCAGTCTCAAACTCAGTCTCTTATACAGTGTCAAACTCAGTCTCTAATCCAGTATCAAACTCAGTCTCTAATCCAGTCTCAAACTCAGGGTCTAAACCAGTCTCAAGCTCAGTCTCTAATCCAGTGTCAAACTCAGTGTCTAATCCAGTCTTAAACTCAGTCTCTAATCCAGTCTCAAACTCAGTCTCTAATCCAGTGTCAAACTCAGTGTCTAAACCAGTCTCAAACTCAGTCTCTAATCCAGTCTCAAACTCAGTCTCTAATCCAGTCTCAAACTCAGTCTCTAATCCAGTCTCAAACTCAGTCTCTAATCCAGTCTTAAACTCAGTTTCTAAACCAGTCTCAAACTCAGTCTCTAATCCAGTGTCAAACTCAGTCTCTAATCCAGTCTCAAACTCAGTCTCTAATCCAGTCTCAAACTCGGTGTCTAATCCAGTGTCAAACTCAGTCTCTAATCCAGTGTCAAACTCAGTGTCTAATCCAGTCTCAAACTCAGTCTCTAATCCAGTCTCAATCTCAGTCTCTAATTCAGTCTCAAACTCAGTCTCTAAACCAGTCTCAAACTCAGTCTCTAATCCAGTCTCAAACTCAGTCTCTAAACCAGTCTCAAACTCAGTCTCTAATCCAGTCTCAAACTCAGTCTCTAATCCAGTCTTAAACTCAGTTTCTAAACCAGTCTCAAACTCAGTCTCTAATCCAGTGTCAAACTCAGTCTCTAATCCAGTCTCAAACTCAGTCTCTAATCCAGTGTCAAACTCAGTGTCTAAACCAGTCTCAAACTCAGTCTCTAATCCAGTCTCAAACTCAGTCTCTAATCCAGTCTCAAACTCAGTCTCTAATCCAGTCTCAAACTCAGTCTCTAATCCAGTCTTAAACTCAGTTTCTAAACCAGTCTCAAACTCAGTCTCTAATCCAGTGTCAAACTCAGTCTCTAATCCAGTCTCAAACTCAGTCTCTAATCCAGTCTCAAACTCGGTGTCTAATCCAGTGTCAAACTCAGTCTCTAATCCAGTGTCAAACTCAGTGTCTAATCCAGTCTCAAACTCAGTCTCTAATCCAGTCTCAATCTCAGTCTCTAATTCAGTCTCAAACTCAGTCTCTAAACCAGTCTCAAACTCAGTCTCTAATCCAGTCTCAAACTCAGTCTCTAATCCAGTCTCAAACTCAGTCTCTAAACCAGTCTCAAACTCAGTCTCTAATCCAGTCTCAAACTCAGTCTCTAATCCAGTCTTAAACTCAGTTTCTAAACCAGTCTCAAACTCAGTCTCTTATACAGTGTCAAACTCAGTCTCTAATCCAGTATCAAACTCAGTCTCTAATCCAGTCTCAAACTCAGGGTCTAAACCAGTCTCAAGCTCAGTCTCTAATCCAGTGTCAAACTCAGTGTCTAATCCAGTCTTAAACTCAGTCTCTAATCCAGTCTCAAACTCAGTCTCTAATCCAGTCTCTAATCCAGTCTCAAACTCAGTCTCTAATCCAGTCTCAAACTCAGTGTCTAATCCAGTCTCAAACTCAGTCTCTAATCCAGTCTCAAACTCAGTCTCTAAACCAGTCTCTAATCCATTCTCTAATCCAGTCTCAAACTCAGTCTCTAATCCAGTCTCAAACTCGGTGTCTAATCCAGTGTCAAACTCAGTCTCTAATCCAGTGTCAAACTCAGTGTCTAATCCAGTCTCAAACTCAGTCTCTAATCCAGTCTCAAACTCAGTCTCTAATCCAGTCTCAAACTCAGTCTCTAAACCAGTCTCAAACTCAGTCTCTAATCCAGTCTCAAACTCAGTCTCTAATCCAGTCTTAAACTCAGTTTCTAAACCAGTCTCAAACTCAGTCTCTAATCCAGTCTCTAATCCAGTCTCAAACTCAGTCTCTAATCCAGTCTCAAACTCAGTGTCTAAACCAGTCTCAAACTCAGTCTCTAATCCAGTCTCAAACTCAGTCTCTAAACCAGTCTCTAATCCATTCTCTAATCCAGTCTCAAACTCAGTCTCTAATCCAGTCTCAAACTCGGTGTCTAATCCAGTGTCAAACTCAGTCTCTAATCCAGTGTCAAACTCAGTGTCTAATCCAGTCTCAAACTCAGTCTCTAATCCAGTCTCAAACTCAGTCTCTAATCCAGTCTCAAACTCAGTCTCTAAACCAGTCTCAAACTCAGTCTCTAATCCAGTCTCAAACTCAGTCTCTAATCCAGTCTTAAACTCAGTTTCTAAACCAGTCTCAAACTCAGTCTCTTATACAGTGTCAAACTCAGTCTCTAATCCAGTATCAAACTCAGTCTCTAATCCAGTCTCAAACTCAGGGTCTAAACCAGTCTCAAGCTCAGTCTCTAATCCAGTGTCAAACTCAGTGTCTAATCCAGTCTTAAACTCAGTCTCTAATCCAGTCTCAAACTCAGTCTCTAATCCAGTGTCAAACTCAGTGTCTAAACCAGTCTCAAACTCAGTCTCTAATCCAGTCTCAAACTCAGTCTCTAATCCAGTCTCAAACTCAGTCTCTAATCCAGTCTCAAACTCAGTCTCTAATCCAGTCTTAAACTCAGTTTCTAAACCAGTCTCAAACTCAGTCTCTAATCCAGTGTCAAACTCAGTCTCTAATCCAGTCTCAAACTCAGTCTCTAATCCAGTCTCAAACTCGGTGTCTAATCCAGTGTCAAACTCAGTCTCTAATCCAGTGTCAAACTCAGTGTCTAATCCAGTCTCAAACTCAGTCTCTAATCCAGTCTCAATCTCAGTCTCTAATTCAGTCTCAAACTCAGTCTCTAAACCAGTCTCAAACTCAGTCTCTAATCCAGTCTCAAACTCAGTCTCTAATCCAGTCTCAAACTCAGTCTCTAAACCAGTCTCAAACTCAGTCTCTAATCCAGTCTCAAACTCAGTCTCTAATCCAGTCTCTAATCCAGTCTCAAACTCAGTCTCTAATCCAGTCTCAAACTCAGTGTCTAAACCAGTCTCAAACTCAGTCTCTAATCCAGTCTCAAACTCAGTCTCTAAACCAGTCTCTAATCCATTCTCTAATCCAGTCTCAAACTCAGTCTCTAATCCAGTCTCAAACTCGGTGTCTAATCCAGTGTCAAACTCAGTCTCTAATCCAGTGTCAAACTCAGTGTCTAATCCAGTCTCAAACTCAGTCTCTAATCCAGTCTCAAACTCAGTCTCTAATCCAGTCTCAAACTCAGTCTCTAAACCAGTCTCAAACTCAGTCTCTAATCCAGTCTCAAACTCAGTCTCTAATCCAGTCTTAAACTCAGTTTCTAAACCAGTCTCAAACTCAGTCTCTTATACAGTGTCAAACTCAGTCTCTAATCCAGTATCAAACTCAGTCTCTAATCCAGTCTCAAACTCAGGGTCTAAACCAGTCTCAAGCTCAGTCTCTAATCCAGTGTCAAACTCAGTGTCTAATCCAGTCTTAAACTCAGTCTCTAATCCAGTCTCAAACTCAGTCTCTAATCCAGTGTCAAACTCAGTGTCTAAACCAGTCTCAAACTCAGTCTCTAATCCAGTCTCAAACTCAGTCTCTAATCCAGTCTCAAACTCAGTCTCTAATCCAGTCTCAAACTCAGTCTCTAATCCAGTCTTAAACTCAGTTTCTAAACCAGTCTCAAACTCAGTCTCTAATCCAGTGTCAAACTCAGTCTCTAATCCAGTCTCAAACTCAGTCTCTAATCCAGTCTCAAACTCGGTGTCTAATCCAGTGTCAAACTCAGTCTCTAATCCAGTGTCAAACTCAGTGTCTAATCCAGTCTCAAACTCAGTCTCTAATCCAGTCTCAATCTCAGTCTCTAATTCAGTCTCAAACTCAGTCTCTAAACCAGTCTCAAACTCAGTCTCTAATCCAGTCTCAAACTCAGTCTCTAATCCAGTCTCAAACTCAGTCTCTAAACCAGTCTCAAACTCAGTCTCTAATCCAGTCTCAAACTCAGTCTCTAATCCAGTCTTAAACTCAGTTTCTAAACCAGTCTCAAACTCAGTCTCTTATACAGTGTCAAACTCAGTCTCTAATCCAGTATCAAACTCAGTCTCTAATCCAGTCTCAAACTCAGGGTCTAAACCAGTCTCAAGCTCAGTCTCTAATCCAGTGTCAAACTCAGTGTCTAATCCAGTCTTAAACTCAGTCTCTAATCCAGTCTCAAACTCAGTCTCTAATCCAGTCTCTAATCCAGTCTCAAACTCAGTCTCTAATCCAGTCTCAAACTCAGTGTCTAATCCAGTCTCAAACTCAGTCTCTAATCCAGTCTCAAACTCAGTCTCTAAACCAGTCTCTAATCCATTCTCTAATCCAGTCTCAAACTCAGTCTCTAATCCAGTCTCAAACTCGGTGTCTAATCCAGTGTCAAACTCAGTCTCTAATCCAGTGTCAAACTCAGTGTCTAATCCAGTCTCAAACTCAGTCTCTAATCCAGTCTCAAACTCAGTCTCTAATCCAGTCTCAAACTCAGTCTCTAAACCAGTCTCAAACTCAGTCTCTAATCCAGTCTCAAACTCAGTCTCTAATCCAGTCTTAAACTCAGTTTCTAAACCAGTCTCAAACTCAGTCTCTAATCCAGTCTCTAATCCAGTCTCAAACTCAGTCTCTAATCCAGTCTCAAACTCAGTGTCTAATCCAGTCTCAAACTCAGTCTCTAATCCAGTCTCAAACTCAGTCTCTAAACCAGTCTCTAATCCATTCTCTAATCCAGTCTCAAACTCAGTCTCTAATCCAGTCTCAAACTCGGTGTCTAATCCAGTGTCAAACTCAGTCTCTAATCCAGTGTCAAACTCAGTGTCTAATCCAGTCTCAAACTCAGTCTCTAATCCAGTCTCAAACTCAGTCTCTAATCCAGTCTCAAACTCAGTCTCTAAACCAGTCTCAAACTCAGTCTCTAATCCAGTCTCAAACTCAGTCTCTAATCCAGTCTTAAACTCAGTTTCTAAACCAGTCTCAAACTCAGTCTCTTATACAGTGTCAAACTCAGTCTCTAATCCAGTATCAAACTCAGTCTCTAATCCAGTCTCAAACTCAGGGTCTAAACCAGTTTCAAGCTCAGTCTCTAATCCAGTGTCAAACTCAGTGTCTAATCCAGTCTTAAACTCAGTCTCTAATCCAGTCTCAAACTCAGTCTCTAATCCAGTCTTAAACTCAGTTTCTAAACCAGTCTCAAACTCAGTCTCTAATCCAGTCTCTAATCCAGTCTCAAACTCAGTCTCTAATCCAGTCTCAAACTCAGTGTCTAATCCAGTCTCAAACTCAGTCTCTAATCCAGTCTCAAACTCAGTCTCTAAACCAGTCTCTAATCCATTCTCTAATCCAGTCTCAAACTCAGTCTCTAATCCAGTCTCAAACTCGGTGTCTAATCCAGTGTCAAACTCAGTCTCTAATCCAGTGTCAAACTCAGTGTCTAATCCAGTCTCAAACTCAGTCTCTAATCCAGTCTCAATCTCAGTCTCTAATTCAGTCTCAAACTCAGTCTCTAAACCAGTCTCAAACTCAGTCTCTAATCCAGTCTCAAACTCAGTCTCTAATCCAGTCTCAAACTCAGTCTCTAAACCAGTCTCAAACTCAGTCTCTAATCCAGTCTCAAACTCAGTCTCTAATCCAGTCTTAAACTCAGTTTCTAAACCAGTCTCAAACTCAGTCTCTTATACAGTGTCAAACTCAGTCTCTAATCCAGTATCAAACTCAGTCTCTAATCCAGTCTCAAACTCAGGGTCTAAACCAGTCTCAAGCTCAGTCTCTTATCCAGTGTCAAACTCAGTGTCTAATCCAGTCTTAAACTCAGTCTCTAATCCAGTCTCAAACTCAGTCTCTAATCCAGTCTTAAACTCAGTTTCTAAACCAGTCTCAAACTCAGTCTCTAATCCAGTCTCTAATCCAGTCTCAAACTCAGTCTCTAATCCAGTCTCAAACTCAGTGTCTAATCCAGTCTCAAACTCAGTCTCTAATCCAGTCTCAAACTCAGTCTCTAAACCAGTCTCTAATCCATTCTCTAATCCAGTCTCAAACTCAGTCTCTAATCCAGTCTCAAACTCAGTCTCTAAACCAGTCTCAAACTCAGTCTCTAATCCAGTCTCAAACTCAGTCTCTAATCCAGTCTTAAACTCAGTTTCTAAACCAGTCTCAAACTCAGTCTCTAATCCAGTGTCAAACTCAGTCTCTAATCCAGTCTTAAACTCAGTTTCTAAACCAGTCTCAAACTCAGTCTCTAATCCAGTGTCAAACTCAGTCTCTAATCCAGTCTCAAACTCAGTCTCTAATCCAGTCTCAAACTCAGTGTCTAATCCAGTGTCAAACTCAGTCTCTAATCCAGTGTCAAACTCAGTGTCTAATCCAGTCTCAAACTCAGTCTCTAATCCAGTCTCAATCTCAGTCTCTAATTCAGTCTCAAACTCAGTCTCTAAACCAGTCTCAAACTCAGTCTCTAATCCAGTCTCAAACTCAGTCTCTAATCCAGTCTCAAACTCAGTCTCTAAACCAGTCTCAAACTCAGTCTCTAATCCAGTCTCAAACTCAGTCTCTAATCCAGTCTTAAACTCAGTTTCTAAACCAGTCTCAAACTCAGTCTCTTATACAGTGTCAAACTCAGTCTCTAATCCAGTATCAAACTCAGTCTCTAATCCAGTCTCAAACTCAGGGTCTAAACCAGTCTCAAACTCAGTCTCTAATCCAGTGTCAAACTCAGTGTCTAATCCAGTCTCAAACTCAGTCTCTAATCCAGTCTCAAACTCAGTCTCTAATCCAGTCTTAAACTCAGTTTCTAAACCAGTCTCAAACTCAGTCTCTAATCCAGTCTCTAATCCAGTCTCAAACTCAGTCTCTAATCCAGTCTCAAACTCAGTGTCTAATCCAGTGTCAAACTCAGTGTCTAATCCAGTCTCAAACTCAGTCTCTAATCCAGTCTCAATCTCAGTCTCTAATTCAGTCTCAAACTCAGGGTCTAAACCAGTCTCAAACTCAAACTCAGTCTCTAATCCAGTGTCAAACTCAGTCTCTAATCCAGTCTCAAACTCAGTCCCTAATCCAGTCTCAAACTCAGTCTCTAATCCAGTCTCAAACTCAGTCTCTAATCCAGTGTCAAACTCAGTGTCTAAACCAGTCTCAAACTCAGTCTCTAATCCAGTGTCAAACTCAGTGTCTAATCCAGTCTCAAACTCAGTCTCTAACCCAGTCTCAAACTCAGTCTCTAATCCAGTCTTAAACTCAGTTTCTAAACCAGTCTCAAACTCAGTCTCTAATCCAGTGTCAAACTCAGTCTCTAATCCAGTATCAAACTCAGTCTCTAATCCAGTCTCAAACTCAGTGTCTAAACCAGTCTCAAACTCAGTCTCTAATCCAGTGTCAAACTCAGTGTCTAATCCAGTCTCAAACTCAGTCTCTAATCCAGTCTCAATCTCAGTCTCTAATTCAGTCTCAAACTCAGTCTCTAAACCAGTCTCAAACTCAGTCTCTAATCCAGTCTCAAACTCAGTCTCTAATCCAGTCTCAAACTCAGTCTCTAAACCAGTCTCAAACTCAGTCTCTAATCCAGTCTCAAACTCAGTCTCTAATCCAGTCTTAAACTCAGTTTCTAAACCAGTCTCAAACTCAGTCTCTAATCCAGTGTCAAACTCAGTCTCTAATCCAGTCTCAAACTCAGTCTCTAATCCAGTCTCAAACTCAGTGTCTAAACCAGTCTCAAACTCAGTCTCTAATCCAGTGTCAAACTCAGTCTCTAATCCAGTCTCAAACTCAGTCTCTAATCCAGTCTCAAACTCAGTGTCTAAACCAGTCTCAAACTCAGTCTCTAATCCAGTGTCAAACTCAGTCTCTAATCCAGTCTCAAACTCAGTCTCTAATCCAGTCTCAAACTCAGTGTCTAATCCAGTGTCAAACTCAGTCTCTAATCCAGTGTCAAACTCAGTGTCTAATCCAGTCTCAAACTCAGTCTCTAATCCAGTCTCAATCACAGTCTCTAATTCAGTCTCAAACTCAGTCTCTAAACCAGTCTCAAACTCAGTCTCTAATCCAGTCTCAAACTCAGTCTCTAATCCAGTCTCAAACTCAGTCTCTAAACCAGTCTCAAACTCAGTCTCTAATCCAGTCTCAAACTCAGTCTCTAATCCAGTCTTAAACTCAGTTTCTAAACCAGTCTCAAACTCAGTCTCTTATACAGTGTCAAACTCAGTCTCTAATCCAGTATCAAACTCAGTCTCTAATCCAGTCTCAAACTCAGGGTCTAAACCAGTCTCAAACTCAGTCTCTAATCCAGTGTCAAACTCAGTGTCTAATCCAGTCTCAAACTCAGTCTCTAATCCAGTCTCAAACTCAGTCTCTAATCCAGTCTTAAACTCAGTTTCTAAACCAGTCTCAAACTCAGTCTCTAATCCAGTCTCTAATCCAGTCTCAAACTCAGTCTCTAATCCAGTCTCAAACTCAGTGTCTAATCCAGTGTCAAACTCAGTCTCTAATCCAGTGTCAAACTCAGTGTCTAATCCAGTCTCAAACTCAGTCTCTAATCCAGTCTCAATCTCAGTCTCTAATTCAGTCTCAAACTCAGGGTCTAAACCAGTCTCAAACTCAAACTCAGTCTCTAATCCAGTGTCAAACTCAGTCTCTAATCCAGTCTCAAACTCAGTCTCTAATCCAGTCTCAAACTCAGTCTCTAATCCAGTCTCAAACTCAGTCTCTAATCCAGTGTCAAACTCAGTGTCTAAACCAGTCTCAAACTCAGTCTCTAATCCAGTGTCAAACTCAGTGTCTAATCCAGTCTCAAACTCAGTCTCTAACCCAGTCTCAAACTCAGTCTCTAATCCAGTCTTAAACTCAGTTTCTAAACCAGTCTCAAACTCAGTCTCTAATCCAGTGTCAAACTCAGTCTCTAATCCAGTCTCAAACTCAGTCTCTAATCCAGTCTCAAACTCAGTGTCTAAACCAGTCTCAAACTCAGTCTCTAATCCAGTGTCAAACTCAGTGTCTAATCCAGTCTCAAACTCAGTCTCTAATCCAGTCTCAATCTCAGTCTCTAATTCAGTCTCAAACTCAGTCTCTAAACCAGTCTCAAACTCAGTCTCTAATCCAGTCTCAAACTCAGTCTCTAATCCAGTCTCAAACTCAGTCTCTAAACCAGTCTCAAACTCAGTCTCTAATCCAGTCTCAAACTCAGTCTCTAATCCAGTCTTAAACTCAGTTTCTAAACCAGTCTCAAACTCAGTCTCTAATCCAGTGTCAAACTCAGTCTCTAATCCAGTCTCAAACTCAGTCTCTAATCCAGTCTCAAACTCAGTGTCTAAACCAGTCTCAAACTCAGTCTCTAATCCAGTGTCAAACTCAGTCTCTAATCCAGTCTCAAACTCAGTCTCTAATCCAGTCTCAAACTCAGTGTCTAAACCAGTCTCAAACTCAGTCTCTAATCCAGTCTCAAACTCAGTCTCTAATCCAGTGTCAAACTCAGTCTCTAATCCAGTGTCAAACTCAGTGTCTAAACCAGTCTCAAACTCGGTCTCTAATTCAGTCTCTAATTTAGAGACTCTAATTTAGAGACTCCACCCACAAATATTTCCATACATAGCAACAGTTGCTAGGTCGAACAAGCTCTGGTCAAGTCCTGTTCAAACAAATGACAAACAGCAGAACATGATCTGTTTATTCCACAACACAAGCTGTGTTCTTCTATTGTTCTGGATGTTTAAGCTGTTTTGAAAATGGGCGCCCCCTGCTGGATGACCCAATCTGTAAAACATAAACAGGTTCATAGAGAGGCTACAAAAAGTGTGTTTCTGATCACAGCTTTGACCCTTGTCCTCTGGTCCAGGTCCAGCCCCACGGCTCGTCTGTGTACTGCTCCGATCTGCTCAACGACGCCGCCTGCGTGGCTCTGCTGGTGGTGGGCTTTTTGCTGCTGGTCCCCCTCCTGGTTCTGGCCTTGGCGGCATACTGCAGACTGGCCCGGCACCTCCAGCTCGGACTCTGCTTCATCCCCTACAGCCGAGCCGTTTACAAGAACCTGCCTGCGACCCACTCAGGCCTGGGGGGCTGCTGTGGCCAGCAGGGGGCGGTGGAGAGAGAGGGCAAGGGCAGCGTGTGGGTCTGAGGAGCCGGGCTATGGAGATTCTGCGATAAAAACTGTTGGGTCTGTTCTCAATCAGGACGGGTTGCCAGATCTGTCTCACAGTAATTTCTGTTTTTATTATTGTTTTTTTTTAAAGGCTGTTCCAACTGTGGATTTTCATTCTGTTGCAAGGGGAATCACTGTTTGTGCTACCACTGATACCCCACTCCCCCAACACCACTGGGGACTCCGGAACTCAAAGGGAAACTCCACGCTGGAGGAACAGGGCGACCTTGCCCTTAAGCGTCCTGCAGAAACCTACGAAAAATTCAGAGACTACCATCAAGTTGCCCACGGTGATATGAGAACTGAGTTGGTAGAGCATCAGTCCTCCATGCTGAGCTCACTCAGTCACACCCAATCTCTCATGACTAAGCATCTGGGTTCTGCAGTGTGTGAGGTGTTCCCTCGCTCAAGGGCCACCCTGTTCCTCCAGGTTGGAGTTTCCTCTCACCAAATAGTCCCTTTGAGGAGGGGGTGGATCTGTGGTCACGGTTTTACATTAAAGGTAAATATCTCACTATCTTCAGGCTTTTTTCTTTTTAAAGCAACGTTAGGTAACATTTTGACTTTCAATTTTCAGCTTCAAAATCATTGTGGCGCTCCACTGAGCTGTAACATGGAGAGTACAGGCTCTGACACTGCGTCTCCGGGCTCAGCACTGCCAAAACTCCACTCTGTATCTTTTGGAGGAGGGTAGGAATCCACAGCTCACTCACTCTGCCCCTCCCCGTTGATTTCAGGACAGTGTTGTAAAAGTCAAATACACCCTGCAACTGTAGGGGGAGCCCAGGAACAACAATATCTAATCTCACCTAGTGTCCCTTTAACTCCTCCCTTACCGTGATCTTTGTGACTCGGATTAACACAAACATCACTGTATTTACTCTTCCCAAGTTTACAAATAAACAGAAACGTCGATAACTGAGTACAGCCTCAGATTCCGGATCCTGATCCCAGGTCTGTAAGTGCTGACTCCCTTTAAGTGGCGCTCTTTTTTCTGTTTGGGCAGCTCTTCCTTTTTGGCCCTGATTCTTTTGCTTTTCCTCTCCTTCATTGTTGAGTAATGAGTGACCAGACCAGGACACGGCTCTGTATTACTGCATAATAAAGTTTATTGGATAATTTTGTGCCTTTTTTTGTGCCAGTCTTACGTCCACTATTAAAAACTGTTCTTTAAAAAGGGTCTTTTTGCTGTATACAACCAAACACAACATGTTCTCCACCATGCAAAGAACTATTTAGGGTTCTCACGGTTCTGTATAGAGCTCATGGCTGTAATAAAGACACCGAATTCAGATGGCCACCAGAGGTCACTCTCTGGCCTAGAGTGCCTAGTCAAATTGTAGGCGTGTCTACAGAAGTCATGTGATACTGCTGAGAGTTTTTTATAACATTCAGTTATGGTTTATAGGACATAATTGGACAAAATTGATATAATTTCATGCAAAATTAAAAAAAATAGGGCACACAGTTATTGGTGCCCCCTTAATATTATATTTGTCTTCACACCCTTTGAAAAAAATAACTGAAATCAATCACTTACTACAACAACAACAATAATAATATAAATAATAAAAATTAACTTTATTTGTTGGTGCTTTTCATGACACTCAAGGTCACCTCACATCAACTAAGACCTATAACCATCAACAAGCTTCTTACACCTCTCCACTTGAATTTTGGACCGGCAATTTTAAGATCCCTCCACAGGGGTTCAATGGGTGTTCGATCCGACCTCTCATTACTGGACACTTCAGAACTCTCCATTGTTTTGCTTTTTGAAGTATGTTCGGGGTCATTGTCCTGCTGGAAGACCCGTTCTGACACTGGGCCCTACATCCTCCTTTAGATGGATAGTTCGCGCTGACACAGACGCACCCTGAGTCTGCAGGACAGCACGGATTTCTTTGGAACTTGATTGGGGCCGCTTATCCACCATCTGAACTCTCCTGAGTTGCAACCTTTCATCAGTTTTTCTATTCCGCCCACGGCCAGAGAGATTAGCTACAGGGCCATTTGTTGTAAACGTTTTTTTTATTGCCCACACGTATTACTTACCACAGATGAGTTTAAACAAGCATCACACGCCTGAAACTAATTATTTACCCATGATTTTTGTCAAGTTTTCCAGTTTTGTATGAAATTATATACATTTTGACTGATTTTTCCTCTGTTTTTTGAAGGAAAAGTAAATAAACGTTTATAACAAAACATTTGTAATTGCAATAATTTTCTATTTTTTTCTGGAAAAAATAAAGAGGTGTCAACACTTTCAGCCATGAATTTTTTACAGAATTAATTTAAGGGCTGTAGAACAGACAGGGCGAATTATAACTCTTCATATCGTTAGTGTAGTGCACATAAAAATCAAACAACTTCTAAATTAATTAATGAGATTTACTGATTAGATAAAAACATTGGCGCCCCCTCGAGGGTGTGTTCCTGCCTTGCGCCCAATGATTCCAGGTAGGCTCTGGACCCACCGCGACCCTGAACTGGATGAGGGTTACAGATAATGAATGAATGGTCAGTCATTTTGAGTTTGTGACTCTTTTAAAGAGGGACCTATTTATTTGAGGCTGGCCAGAACACTCTTAGAGAGCAGACCCGTCGTGCTGAGCTGTGTGACCGGAAGGTGAAAGGATCTCCCTTGGCAGTTGGGG
Source organism: Hoplias malabaricus (assembly GCF_029633855.1). Lineage (NCBI taxonomy): Eukaryota > Metazoa > Chordata > Actinopteri > Characiformes > Erythrinidae > Hoplias > Hoplias malabaricus. The sequence goes on from NC_089817.1 coordinate 34,833,940, forward strand.
ATAGAGTGCTTCTTGCCAACGGAGGTGAAAGGGGGAAATTGAAGGTTGCAGACAGGAGGGAGCGAACCCTGTATGTACTCGTGTCTGTGAGACCAAACATAAATGTCTACAGAGTCATTGATCCTCTGACAGGCAAGGAGAAGGTCGCCCACAGAAATCTTGTGTTACCTGTGAGTTTCTTACCTCTGGATGATGAGGATGTGGCTTTAGTTCAGTTTAATGAAGAGGACTCCACTTGTGGACGCGATGCTGTTGTACCTGATGAGGTAGTAGGATGTGATGAACGTACAGCGTCCTGCCTCTTACAGTGTTATGTTGCTGGTGAATCGCATGTAGATGTGAACACAGTGCCCCAAGGCTCATCTGGCTCATCTTAATGAGGGGTCCGACATGGTCTCTCCCCTTGAATGCTCAGATAGTGGTTCGAGACAGTCAGCCTTAGTTCACAGTCAGCACTTCAACCATCACTTATTTCACTTGATCATATTCAGTCACATGTAGACAAACCAGACTCTGCTACTCAAGACTCTGTAACCTGCACACAGCCCACTGCTGCTCATGCTAGGGTTGGTAGAGTCATTAGGCCCCAGCACGTCTTATCTGTGAGACGAATGGCCAGGTTTTGAGTAGCTCAGGACCTACTGTAGGTTCTCTGTTATCTTTTGTGAGAGATATGCCTTCAGTAGAAGTAGCATAATTTAGTATGTCTCCAATTGTTTAGCTTCATGTAACAGTTGTGCTCTTTGAGTGGTTGGAACAATGTGTGTGTTCAAGAGGTGTTAATGGGCACTCTTTTGTGCCTGTGTTGAACAAAGGGGCTAGGTACCACTCCTTCACACACTCTTCAGGGAGAATTTTCTAATTGACGTTCCATAGTGTACACATTATTATTATTGTGTGTGTATGGGAATGGGATAGAACTGGTAACTATTTTACACCAGAGGGCATCAGAACTCCAAAACTGGGTCCAGCTGGTGTTACAGTGTAAAAATGCTTATATATAAATAGTTCTGTGAAATGCCTGAAAATGAGTTCAGCACCACCTACTGGTCAAAACAGAGTGAATGCTGGGAGATCTGCAGCAGTGTGATATCCCTGCTGGGGGTTGTCTCTCAGCAGATCTAGAAGAAAAGCACTCTTATAACGGAGTATAACTGTTACATTCTGATCATTAACAGTGCTAAGTGACTGATGAAGGTGCTAGTTTAACGTATAGCCATTTTACATTGTTGTTAACTACAGTGGTAAGCTAGTAAACCATTGAGCTGATTATATGTAAACGCTGGACTCGTTGCAGGTGGGTTTTCCCCTTATTTCTTTGGTGTTTTGTCTTGTTTATACTATAATTAAAAATGTGCCGTAAGATGTGCTCCAGCTTAGCCTAGCTTTGTTAGCATTGATATACTCTGTGTTCACCACCAAGTGGCAGTAACGTGCACCTTTTTCAATGTTCTTTTTCTATGAAAATGTATAAATTGGATGATGTAATTAAAGATTGAGAAAGTGAGGATATGTTT
>NC_089817.1:34837956-34899987 GCF_029633855.1 Hoplias malabaricus
TCCCGTGCGTCTTTGTCTCTCACATTTTAAAATTGTTTTATGGATTTAGAGCAAAAATGAATTTTCAGGCAATTAATGCATTCATGAGTGAATGAGTGAACAAAGGTGGGAATTAATGAGGGTGTTAAGGTAAGAATGAATGAAGAAATGAGTGGAATGAGTGAGAAAATGAGGGAATGAAGCAGTGAATATATTGTGACTGAGGAAATAAATGTATGAAGCAATGAGAGAATGAATATGTGAATGAGGGAATTAATGAATGAATGAATGCAGCAAAGTGTGAATTAATTGACTAAAGAAGGAAATGAATCAATAACGGACGGATGAATGAATGAATTAAAAAAGGGAAATGAATAAATGATGTTCATAATTCTTTTACTAAAAATAATTAATTAAATGAAAAAATGAATTGTATGATTTTAAATGAAGGAATGACTGGATTATTCAGATTGATCCATGCTTCATGCTCCACACACGTCTTATTCTTTAACAGATAACGAGCAGCTGGCCCGGTCAGGTACTAACTCTCTGGAGAATGTGGTCATTCTGAATGGAGAGAAGTTCACACCAGAGACTCGGGATAAAACCTGCAACTGCTGGACATCTTCAAAAGCACCGTCCCACGCCTGAGAGTGCTTCTTTCTGCAGAGACCCGGTCTGCTGTGAGTCTGAGAGATCTGTTCTGTTTAAGGTGGATTATATTGTGTTGATTCTGTCCTGCTCTCAGGCTGCTGACATGGCGACCGGCAGGTGTGGGCAGAGATCATATCACACAGCTGGACGTAGACAAACATCTGGTAGGAAACCTGCAGCTCTCTTCCCAGCAGAACCAAAAGGAGTTGTTATTTTCAGTTTAGATGGGTATTAATAGGGTTTTCTTTGAATGTCTTTAATCTACTGCTCTGGAATCAGTTTGTTTAACTCTTAGATGTCTAGTGGTATCAGTGTGCTCGAGCATCTACATGTGATTTTCATGATCAGTGTCAGATTTAAAATGTCTTCTGTTCTACTTACACACACACACACACACACAAAGTGAAGTTTAAATGTGTTTAATATATAGTTTGAAAGTTCAGAGTCTGGATCCTTCCACACAGTTCTCCTTCTTGTTGCATTGTTACTTCTGAATATTAATGGCATTAATTAATTAATTCTGATGTTTCTATAATTCATTCATTCATTCATTATCTGTAACACTTATCCAGTCCAGGGTCGCGGTGGGTCCAGAGTCTACCTGGAATCATTGGGCGCAAGGCGGGAACACACCCTGGAGGGGGCGCCAGTCCTTCACAGGACAACACACACTCACACACAGACATTCACAGGGAGAACACACCACACTCCTCACAGACAGTCACCCTGAGGAAACCCACGCAGACACAGAGAGAACACACCACACTCCTCACAGACAGTCACCCCGGAGGAAACCCACGCAGACACAGAGAGAACACACCACACTCCTCACAGACAGTCACCCGGAGGAAACCCACGCAGACACAGAGAGAACACACCACACTCCTCACAGACAGTCACCCAAAGCAGGACTCGAACCCACAACCAGGCCCCTGGAGCTGTGTGACTGCGACACCTACCTGCTGCGACACCGTGCTGCTCCTAAATTGTATACAGCAGTATGTATTCTCTTTACTGAAAGCTGAAGCCCAATAATATTAAATTATTTAAAATCTTGTTAGAAATTATTCAATAAATGTGAGGGTTACTGCTACATAAAAAAGACAGTCCCAATAACAAATTACATGTAAACCTTATTATTGATTAAGACAACGACAGCTTCAGGATGAAGAGGTTAACAGGCTGAACACAGTTACGTATTTTATTAACAAACACTGACACACCACGTGAATAAAGAGGATGATCATCTGCATTGAAACCATGATGATTGTCCAGTTCACTGTTTGACCCTGTAACCTTGTCTTTGGAAATCTCTGAATCTGCCATTTTAATAATACCTCTGTAAACAGTGAATTATGTCCATGCTCCTTCCTCACAGCACGTGCAGAGCGGGCTTCTGTGTGTGGACTTACGCTCGTTGTAGCGCTGATTCATGTGGATGATGGGCTAAATATGTAAAGGGTTGTATAAATGGCTAAAAGACATCTTAATAGAACTAATCATACATATAGAATCACAGATTCTGGTCATTCATAAATATATGAACATTAGACAAATTAATATTAATTGGGAACATTATTTATTAAATGAAAAACAAAATAAGTTCTATTTTGTCATTCTTCAGGCTAGTTTAACAATTATTACAACATAATGATATTTAATCTTATTTGCGCCTCTGTTGTTCCTCTTTCGTGACGTCACGATAGTGTGCACTTCATGGAGGGCCTCGGGTGTCGGGGCAGGAATTGATACACGGCCGAAGTTTCATTCTAATTTTGGGACACAGCCATTATATGAATTCGGAAGCACAGCCTGCTTAAAAACGTTGAACTTTTGATAGTTTTTTTTTTTACAACGAAGTAAATATGCTTGGCTTATGAATGGTACAAATGTGTGCAAAAGGGAACACCGGCTACAAACAACAATATAACGTTTATTACACAGTTCGGGGTGTGACGTCATTGCGCGGACCGTTGGCCGACGGTTTAAAAAGCAACGAAAGAAACGGTATCAGCTCGCGCCGGGAAACTGGAGACTTCCTGAGGTATTTTCTATTGTAGTCATTTGTTAGGAATGACACGATACAACCGTTAACGCAAACACTAAATAATTTGTAGATGTTTCTGTGGGGTGTTAGTTTTGTCGAGTTATAATAGTGAGCTACTGCTTTAGTGATAGGTCGATGTGTGTATCTACTGTTGTAGTCAGAGCTGAGGCTAATTTGCTCTCAGTCTTTCCCCTAACTCCGCCCACTGCCGTATATGGTGCAGTTCCGCTCTCTCTCTCTTCGCCAATCGCATTAGGTAAAATAGTACAACGTAAGTTCAAGCCTTAGTAGGGCATTTATACATCAGTCTCGCAAGAAATCACACAATATTTAACAATATGTAAGTGTCTCTAACAGTGTTGTAATTCTTTGTGTGAAAAACTGCATGTGGAACACAACACATTTCCATTTCGCGACGGATATTTCCCTCAGTGTAAAAGTTAGCTTAGCGGTTAGCTTCCTTTTCTCTGAGGGGAAAATCTCCCGCCACTGTAATCCTTACATGTAGAGTACGGATACCAGCACAGGACAAACGGAATCTCATTGTGAACCTCTCGAAACCACTGAATGTGGTGGTAACGGTCTCGTTTGACTGTCACGGTGCTTTTTTTCCTGTCTCAGCTGACGGTGTCTTTTTTATTACTCGGTTTGTCCATCTGTCTGTGTTATTAATGTAGGGCAGGGAACAGAGCTGCAGTGATAATCTCCTTGCGCGGATGTGTGTTTACTCCACAGGGTCGACTTATTTCTAACAAATGCTGGTATTGTGAACTAACGTTAGTCAGTTATCTAGTAGGTCTTTATATAATTCCTTTTATTTTGTGTAAGTAATATTTGTAGATGCTTCTATAATTCCTAAGTTATTTAGCTACAGTTTTGGGTTGTGACGGGGGTCGGGAACCCGCGGCTCTTTGATCCCTCTGCTGCGGCTCAGCTTTTGAAAATAATGAGTATTTAATTAAAATGTATTTTATTTTAGTTCGTTTATATTCAAAATGTAATTCTATGAAGATTATGGCGATCTTGTAACTTCTAAAATATGTTAATATTTAAAATAATTTTGTCGCTCTTAACACACGTCACAACTTCCAATGTGCGACACCCGTCAGTGTGCGGTTTCTTGAACGTTTTGACCGCTGACTGCACGGCGCCAGTAAAAGGATGACGTCACACAGAGAGAGGACAGCAGTGTTGTTTGCTGCCAGTGGATAATTTAAGTTCAGCGTTTTTCCCCATTACTTCAAGGACTCAAATAGACATTGAGTATTTTACTTAACCGTCAACACAACGTCTTTTTTTCGGAGTTAAAAATGTTTTGTTGAATGCAGAAATGTTATTTCTTTTTCTCTGCAGTCGTTCGTTGATTTCATAAATGTGACACAGTGTAGTTTGTTTATACAGAGCACAAAGGCACAAAAAGACCCTGTTATTTCAGTGTTATTTCATTTAAAACTTCAAAAGGGTTTTGTGGCTCCCAGTGTTTTCTTTACTGTGTGAAACGGGTCCAAACGGCTCTTTGAGTGGTAAAGGTCCCCGACCCTTGGGTTATGAGCATCTTAAAAGGTCCGTGTTGTAGGTTTCTGTTGTGTCCTGTTTGAGTCCCTCATGACATTTGTGCCCTTAGGACTGAACAAACTGATTTCGTCACTGTTCCTTGAAGTCAGATTCGTGTCGACTCGAGCAGTTCTAATTGAAGGAGTCCACTGTAGACTAAAGATTTTTGTAAATTTGTTGGTTTTATTTCACAGAAATAGTGCATTTTTGTCTTGTTTTCCACAGAACAGATGCACTAGGGTTAAAAAAGTGTAGAAAACGTCTGAACCTTTAGCCAAGTTTACACACGGCATTAATGTCAACTTTATCTAGAAAAAGTAACAAAGACACATCTCTGCCGTTAGCTGAAGAACTGTGATTTTGTGCAGTTGGTCTTCAATTTCCATTCTGTAAAAATTAAGTGTCAAAAAAACTACGTTTTAATATCCTATTAGTTCCTGTGATAGTGAAGGTAGCCTAAATACATCGGTGACACTTTAACTTTGAGATATTGCTGCTTATATTTTGTAACATCACATTGTGCCTCATTTGATTTTTTTTATTTTTTTTTTTTTATTATTATTTTTATTCTAAATTCACAACAAACGGATCTTTTATATCGTATTGTAAACATTAACGGGAGTTAAAACCGATTTGCAAAATGAAAGAGTACATTTTTAACTGTTGTTTCAGAACAATCTGAAGCCACTGGTCAGCCCTGGTTTAATCACTTTCTAAGTGAAATGTTGCAGTTAAACCCTTTCTGAATGTTATTGGGGAATGAGCTATGTTGAGTTTGCTTTATGAGACAATATGTACTCTAATTAGCCCAAAAAAAGCAACGGACACAAATGTTTTGCCAAACCTGCTTATGTTAAATGTTTTGTTGATTTTCAAAGTAAAAATTGGTACACGTTATTTACAGAGAACACAACGCTGCACAGTATTTTTATTGACGGTTGTGAAAGTTTAGAACAAAAATGTTGGTTTGGTCAGATTATATTAAGCTAAATTAACAAAGACCGCACGTCACACCATTGATACTTTGGTCTTACTTTAGACTCCACAATGAACAGAAGGCCCAGCAGAAGATTTTCTGAAATGCCAACGCGCGCGACTGATGGCAGAATGAGTCTGGTGAACGCCACGCCGCAGGAGTATGTGTTCATCTGTTTGTTTTAGTGCACATTTAAAAGTGTTACTTTTTTCATTTGTTTACTTTGCATTTCCCTAAAGTCTGTTGTGCACAGAAGTTTAAAAATTGTGGTTTTATGTGAAATATTTTTGCAATTTTATCAGCAAAGACAAAGCCTTTGGGAAGCTGAACATTCCGAAGCCTCAGTCAGGCACCTCGGAGAGGAGGACATCCTTTTTCGGAAAGTGAGTCTTGGCTGTAAAATGTCTGTTAGAGGAGCTGCTTCCGTTGGTTAAAGAAAAAAAAAATCAGAAATATAATTGAACATGAGAACGTAAACAAGACTATAATGTGTTTCATTCAATGCTTGTGTGTATCTATTGAATGTATATAAGTTTAAGTCTGTTATTGTCTGCTCCGATTTCCTCCCACGGTCAAAGAAACTCACATTGGTAGGTGGATTGGTGACTCAAAAAAACAAAAAAGGGACTGGCGCCCCCTCCAGGGTGTGCTCCTGCCTTGCTCCCAGTGATTCAGGGTAGGCTCCGGACCCGCCGCGACCCTGAACTGGATTTTGCGAGAGCACTGTACGTAGTCTGGTGTGGTTTTTCCTCACACTAAATTTTCTCAGGTTGTAGATGTTTTATTTTTATTGGAAACGACGCCACAGCTCAGGCTTCTTTTCTTAAATAAACACAGCCAATAATAAACACTCCCAAGTGTGGAACTGTTCCCACCTTGATTCTGCGTTGGCTCCGGATCCGTGTCCCTGAACTGGATAAATGGTTATAGACCATGAATGGATGAACATACAAAGCTAAAAGTGTTCTAAAAGTTCTGATCATTACTCTGTGGTAAGAAAAATGTATTGTTCCAGTGAAACTTTTCCTTGTGACGTTGATTTGAGTCGTGCACATTTCAGTCTATGTTCTTAGAAGGATGTCCTTTGTCAGTGTGATGTAACTTTAATATTTTTGGCCACATTGCCCAGCTCTGTTTAGAAGATACAGACAACTGAAGGAAAAGTAAAAGCCTGCATGTCTTGGCTTTTTGTCAGTGATGTCTTGCCCTTTCATTTGTCCACAGAGGTGTTGGTGGTGGTGCTCAACGAAGCAGCTTATTTGGGTCCTATGGGGGAGCAGAAAAAGTCAAGGACCCCAGACCACTTCACGACAAAGCCTTTGTCCAGCAGTGTATCAAACAGCTTTATGAGGTGCTTATTCCAAACATCATTCACTGCAAATGTACACATTTCAGCAGTTTCATGTTCAATACTAATTACTAGAGTTACACAATGTGTTTTAAGTAATCATGCTTTACTATGTGGAGTCATTATTCTTCATGTTTTTTTTTGTAGTTTCTTGGAGATAATGGATTCCCTGGAACTATCACCATAAAGGCCCTTCAGTCACCTTCTACTAAAGAGTTTGTGAAGGTTTTTGAGTTCATTTACAGTTTGCTGGACTCTACTTTCCAGATGCCCAATGCCAAGGTTGAAGAGGAAATTCCAAGGATGTTTAAAGACTTGGGGTAAAGAGAAACATCTTGCTGATGATCCATAGTGGACTGCCTATGTTACGATGTCTCGTTCTCAGCGTGACTGATCCTTCAGTTGAAATCTGTTTTGTTTTTTCACTCATTTGTTTCAGATACCCATTCCCATTATCAAAAAGTTCTATGTACTCTATTGGGGCTCCTCACACCTGGCCACAGGTCCTAGGGGCACTCATCTGGCTCATTGACACAGTTAAGGTTAGTTCAGTCAGTCGATGGGGCCCTTTACAGTTAAAACATCAGTATTTTGATTTGTTTGAAATTGGTGTGTATTTTCAAACTTGAGTGAATAATGAAATGATTAATTCATCTAAAAGGCGTCTATTATTATATCTGAAGTGTCTTTACAGTAGCCTTCTGTGTTCGATGGAAAGAATACAGTTCGGAATACGTTTCTGTGTAAAAAAAAAAAAAAATCTTTTAAATGGTCTTCCAGATTTTTAACAGCATGAAAAGTCAGAATCATCTGACACCAGACTTCTCAGACGGCTCCACTGAGATGGAGGAGGGAGCCGAGTACAACAAGGTACAGCCGGCTCTCTTTCAGCGAATTCTGGCATGATGGTGCAACAAGCAGTGTTCAAACCTGCCTCAGGCTACTGTCCTTGAGATGTTTGAAATATCTCTGTCCAACTAAAAACATGTATCTCCATTTTGGACAGTGATGTATCAAAGTTCTTAAGAACAAACTGCATTAATAATGCCAACTTATGTTTGGAGACCAGTCAAAGGACAGTAGTTTTCTTTGAGGTGTTGTGTCCCAAAAATGTCTGAACTTTTTCCACAGCTCTTCATGGACTACTGCTCTAAAGCCTACAGTAAGTTCATGCAGGGAGCAGACACCTTTGAGGATGATGATGAAGAGTACCTCAGCAATTTGAGTGAGTTAGCCCTTGTTTGTTCAGAAATGAATGTAAGACCAGGCATGTTGGCTTTATAAATGAAAAATTAGATTTGTAATGGCTGCTAAGATCAAACCTTGAAGCATATATAACCAAATGAGCTTATTTCTGTGTATATTATCTTTGTAAATTTTTCTGCTCCACTGTTCTGCGATTCCAGAAAGTAGTCCATTGATGTTCTGCGTATGTTGGTAGTGTAGCTGTTCTTCAAAGGTCAGGAAAACCCCACTGCCTTGGTTTAGTGTGTTGTGCTGGTCCAAGTGGATCAGACGCATCAGTGCGCCTAGAGTTTTTAAACACTGTGGCTACACTCTCCACTGCACTAGAAGCTTGTATTTTGTTTAATATGTTAATCAGAGACATTAGCTAGTCGTCATCTAGTCCTCTGTCAGTGGTCACAAGACACTGCCCATAGGACACTGTTGGCTAGGTTTTTGTGGTTAGTGGACTATTCTCAGTTCTGTGTTTGATCCACTGAACTCAGCACAGCACACGTTACCACAACAACACCACACCAGTGTCATTGTAGAGCTAAGAGCAATCTACCCCCCAGATACTACCTGCTCTGAAGTGGTCCTGTGGCAGACATGAATATTGAAGGATAGTGTGAAAGGGGACTGACAAAGTATGCACAGTGACAGACGGGCAGAAATGTACCCATACAGCGACTGGAGCTGATTAAATGGACAATGTGTATAGAAACAAGGAGGTCATTGTAATGATAAGTTGTGGAAGACACTAACATATTGATCTACTTTGAGTATCAAAGGGGATGTCTACAATTGTGGGAAAATACTGTTCCCTTTGGTTTGTTTGTGTTCAGAAGCTCAGCGTCCTTTAGGTGGAACAATATATTTAAGGAGAAAAACAACTGTTAGTAAGGGGCTGAAGTGTAACTTGTCTGTAAGATTTGTTCACACAGACACACACACACACACACACAGTTAACTGTCTCTCAAATTTGGAGACATTTCATTGTAATACGAAACAGCAAAAATAAGTTAATATCCACCTATGGAGCAGGAAAGGAGCAATATCCTCATCTTTGATCCGCTGTTTAACGTTTGGAGCTCTCACTATCTATTTTTAAAAAAAAAAAGCCTTTTCTCTGCCATGAGGGAAAGTATAGTGTACCAAACAGAGACACTTTGGGTTTTTACATGTTTATAGACACTGGGACTTTGTAAACACATTAAACTGGTTTCGGGAATGAAAACAGACTACAGAGCTTTTTTTTTTTTTTTTTTTTTTTTTTTTTTTTTTATTAAAATAATACATTTCGCCATCAAATCATTCCTTTTTTTTTTTTTTCAAATGAATAAATAATAATTTGGTAGTGTTAATTGGTACGTGACTCTTATAGAGAAGCTGTACAATGTGGATGATGCTCTATTGGAATCTCAGAAGGAAAAACACAGGGTGCTGATGGAGCAAGTAGACGGACTGGAGAAAGAGAGCCACACTGTAAGTCTTACTTCTAAAATAATATTAGTGTGGCATTAATTTAACTCTGATCTTATTTTAATCCTTTCCATAGCCACAGTATTTATGTAACATTTTGACCAACTACACATTCCATACTGTGTAATGATTAATAGTTATATTAATTGAAGTGATTCAGATCGTTTAACCATAAAGGGCTGACTCTTTCAGCTCCCAAACAGCTCAAAGCTTCTACATCCAGTCGTTTGGAGGAAGGTTGGTTGTGTTTCTCTGTAAGATTCAGATAAACTCCCAAACTGCTGAACAGTACCAAGTCAAATTGTGTCAGTGGATGCAGCAAAATGGGGCCAATTATTTACCACAGCCTCAACTAGAAAGTGAATAATCATACTTTTATTTCTGTTTAAATGTGTATGTGTACGTAGGATCGACTGGAGGCACAGAGGACCGAGAAACTGAGGCTGCAGACTGATCTTCAGAAACTACAAAACTACCGCTCTCACATGGAATCATTCAAAACAAACCTGGAGAATAAGGCAGCGGGGCTTTCTGAGGAGCTGGAAGCTACTGGTATGAGATTTTAGTCTCTCATTGCCAGACTCTCTAGGGAGGGTCTGGTGGCGTTTTTACAATTAACGTGGTCAAAAACCACCTACTGCTGCAGGATAAAGAGTTTGACTGACACACAAAAGGACCAATCACAAGTCTGCTCTTATGGCATGACGTGTAGGAGGCAGATGGGCATTCAGAATGCGATGGCAGAGTCCTGACAGTGAGGCCAGCTTATTGCACTGAAAGTGTCTGTCAACTGGTGGGCGGAGCGTCTGTGGCTTGGACAAGATTATTTTTATTATTTAGGGAGGGTACACTTTGGAGCCTGCTTTGCTTGTTGTATAGAAATCTCTCTGCATTATATATCAGCACTGATTTAAACACAGATATGCTTTATGTTAAAGAGAAAAGATATTAGTGTCATTTTAACAGAACTTTTCTTTTAGGCAAAAACATGAAAAGAATAAATAGGGTTTAACCAGAATTAGTTACTTTTATTTGTAAGAGGGGGAGAGTATGTGTGATTTGTGCCTCATCTAGTTTAAAAACAGCTAAACTGCTTCCATTTGGTGGGTGGTGATTTAATTAAAATAGCAAATGGCTGTAGATTTGTGGGTTCTGTTAACTGTCTAGAGCTGCAGCTAGAGAGCCTGAAGCAAGAGAAGGCCAGAGTGCAGCACGTTCTGGAGAATCAGAAGTTTACTCCAGCGGATGTTGAACGCGTTAACAGAGAGAGGAATGAACTACAGCAGACTCTGAGCAGCCTGAGCCGCAGTTTAGAAGAGACTCAGCAGCTGGCATGGAATGAGGAGATTACCCTGGCGAAAACCAGGGAGAGGGTAAGACATTTTTTAACATTGAACATATTCTTTAAATTAATATAGTATGGCCATATTACATAAATATAGTACAGCTGTACTATAACATTCATTCATTATCTGTAAGCCCTTATCCAGTTCAGGGTCGAGGTGGGTCCAGAGCCTACCTGGAATCATTGGGTGCAAGGTGGGAATACACTCTGGAGGGGGCGCCAGTCCTTCACAGGGCAACACACACTCACACCTACAGACACTTTGGAGTTGCCAATCCACCTACCAACGTGTGTTTTTGGACTGTGGGAGGAAACCGGAGCACCCGGAGGAAACCCACGCAGACACAGGGAGAACACACCACACTCCTCACAGACAGTCACCCGGAGGAAACCCACGCAGACACAGGGAGAACACACCACACTCCTCACAGACAGTCACCCGGAGGAAACCCACGCAGACACAGGGAGAACACACCACACTCCTCACAGACAGTCACCCGGAGGAAACCCACGCAGACACAGGGAGAACACACCACACTCCTCACAGACAGTCACCCGGAGGAAACCCACGCAGACACAGGGAGAACATACCACACTCCTCATAGACAGTCACCCGGAGGAAACCCACGCAGACACAGGGAGAACACACCACACTCCTCACAGACAGTCACCCGGAGGAAACCCACGCAGACACAGGGAGAACACACCACACTCCTCACAGACAGTCACCCGGAGGAAACCCACGCAGACACAGGGAGAACATACCACACTCCTCATAGACAGTCACCCGGAGGAAACCCACGCAGACACAGGGAGAACACACCACACTCCTCACAGACAGTCACCCGGAGGAAACCCACGCAGACACAGAGAGAACACACCACACTCCTCACAGACAGTCACCCGGAGCAGGTCCCTGGAGCTGTGTGATTGCGACGCCTACCTGCCGTGCCACCCTGTACTATAATATGTACTAGTTTAATTACATACTTATTCATCTATCCTTGTAGACTGAGGTGAAGTTGGCAGAGTACCACAAACTGGCACGCATGCTGAAGCTTATTCCCCAGTCTGCAGAGAATGCCTGCGGCCATGATTTTGAGATCAAAACTCTTGATAACTATGGACCCACCACTGCTACTCTGATTAGAACCCAGATACAGGTACAACATACAACTTCCACAACAAAGCCAAAATCCGAATAAATGCTCTACTGTCATTCTGATTCTCTAATTCTTGACTGTGTAGAATCCTCTTAAAAACATGATCTCAGATGTAGAAGACGAGTTCAGCAGTCTGACCAATATGAAGCTCAGCCTGGAGGAGACAGTGGAGCAGGTATGAAAATGTGTCCACGTGTAATTTTAGCTTCAATGGGTGACTTTATCTTTGTTTTGGCAATTCTGTATTGATGTTCATTTTCACAAAAGTAACGTATGCATTGGCAATTTGACATTCAGAGAAATTATAAGTGAATTAACTCTTGCATCTTATTTTAGGTAAAGTCTAACATATCTGAGAAGTTGAATGATTTAAAGCTGATAAAAGAGCAGATCCTCCGACTGGACCAGCAGATGGAGCATGACATGCAGGTGTCAGTTACAGCTGTTTCTTGAAATATTTAAGGGGAAGCCTTGTGATATTCATTATAGTTTTATAACAGACTACCTCTGGTTATTTTGTTCAAAGTGTTGATGTATAATTTTATTTGTGGCAGCAGACATTTATCAAAGTTGTCATGATGAACATATGTGCCACATTTTGTTTGGAGTAGGAGAGGGCTCAGGAAGAAGAAAAGTGGGCAGCAGAGGTGGAGTCTGCTGAAAGAAACAAAAAGCTGCTAGAAAAGAAGGTCATGGATGGCTATGAGGACGCAGAAGAGCAACTGAAAGCTACGCAACTACAGTGAGAATTCATTTATAATCTTTCTTCTATCATGTCGCAGTCACACAGCTCCAGCGGAGCGGAGGTTGTGGGTTCAGGTCCTGCTTCGGGTGACTGTGAGGGGTTTCTTCTCCCACGGTCTGAAAACACACTTCGGTAGGTGGATTGGCGACTCAAGTGTGAATGTGTGTCACCCTGTGGAGGACTGGCACCCCCTCCAGGGTGTGTTCATTGCGCACAGTGATTCTGGGAAGGCTCCGGACAATGAGTGTATGAAAATGTGTAAATTTGAATTTTTTCCTGTCAACAATTTAGGAAGAAAAACATAAATGGTCTGTGTTCTTCCATTAGGTACCACTTAGTTCTTCAGGAAACCACGGAGGAGAGCCGGTTGGTGGCAAACAATTTGACCCAAGTCTTCAGTGTTGCGGCCAATCACTTGGACATAGTTGAGGTAAGAAAGAGACTATCACTAAAATGTTCACTATTACCAGAAGAAAGCTCAGTTGTCTCCCAGGATACTGGTGAACTTTTACCGCTGCACCATTGAGAGCGTACTTACCAACTCCATCTCTGTATGGTACGGCAGTTGCTGTGCTGCAGACCGCAAAGCTCTCCAGCGGGTGGTAAAAACAGCACAGCACATCATAGGCACAGAATGGCAGACGTTACAGGAGCCTCCGTTCCCGCACTAACAGGCTTCGTAACAGTCTTTTTTCCTGAGGCTGTTAATCCTGATGAACACTATTCAGACACTTTAAATAAACATTGCACAATCATTTCACTGCACCTTCTGTAAAGCTGTATTTCATTCATCCTTCAGTACACAATGCGTCATCTACACAGTTACTTTGTTTACATGTTTTATATTTCATTATGTGTATTATGGTTACTTTAACTTCCATAATCACAATGATGTATCACAACTGCACTTTATGTAAATAATGTTACATATTGCATTTCTGGTTAGATGCTAACTCCACTTCACTGGCCCTGTACTCTGCACAATGACAAAGTTGAATCTAATCTAATATTAGTTATGAAATCATAGCAAAATGAATTTGATCCTCATTTAGTGGCACAATTAAACGTTTCTGAAAATATTAGCTCTGATATCTTTAATATTCCAAATGTGAAAACAGTATTCAATGTGGTTATGATGTATAACCTACATTTGGAAACATAAACACTGATGGTGTTTTTCTGTGACGTTTTTTTTTTTTCTTCTCTAATTTTCAGAAACACTGCAACGACCAACTTAAAAAGATGGACAAACTGGATGAAATTATCGCTGAAGACAAGGCAGATCTGCAACAAGTGAAGGAAATGATAGATGAGTTTGTTTCTAGAGCACAAAGCTTTCTGTGAGGGGAATTGGATGATTTGTGAGTACTTGCACTTGCTACTTGCGTTATTCGCACTTTTTAAAATCTTTATAAACTAATTAAAATGTTATTTCTTTTTCAATAAAATTTCTCCGTTAATGCAAAACTTGTTTATTACGAATGTTTTAAGGGTGGAGTGGGTATCTCTTGAAGGACCCATTTTTTTTTGCTGTAACAGGAATTCTCTAATAATTCCTTGTGTAACTATTTTATTAATTTATTATGCATTTTAAAGTTCAATGCTTTGTTGAATTTATAAAAGATGCTCTGTGTAGGCTACAAATGCGATACCACAGTTACATGGATCAGTTCTTTAGCTGCATGTGTGGAACACGGTCTGTTATTATCAGCCTATCTGAAAGCCAGTTCAATGTTAGTTTTCCGTGTCTTGTAATCCTGAATACTAATAATTTGACCGTATCCCGTTTCGGGCTCTTTACTGACATTTCGAGTTCAGCCCCCAGTCCTTGGATAAATCTTCGATGAGCGCCTTTAAAATATTGGCCAAAACGAGACAAACTCAGACCAGTCTAGTTAAATACAACCATAAATCTGTTCGCTACTTTTTTTTTTTTTTCTCTCCATAAGAGAGTTAAAATTCAGAATAAAAGTGCTAAATGGGCACGTCACTGCCAAGGACTACCGAACCATTCTGAAGGCGGTGCCGTGTATCAGGACGACAGTGGACCAATACACACAGCGAGACTGGTGAAAGACTGGTTTGATAAACATGAAAGTGAAGTTGAACATCTCCCATGGCCTGCACAGTCACCAGATCTAAATATTATTGAGCCACTTTGGGGTGTTTTGGAGGAGCGAGTCAGGAAACGTTTTCCTCCACCAGCATCACGTAGAGACCTGGCCACTATCCTGCAAGAAGAATGGCTTCAAATCCCTCTGACCACTGTGCAGGACTTGTGTATGTCATTCCCAAGACCAACTGACGCTGTATCGGCCGCAAAAGGAGGCCCTACACCGTACTAATAAATTACTGTGGTCTAAAACCAGGTTCACTTTCATTGTCCAACCCCTGTACATTGCCCACATGTTTTATATTAAAAGGTTCAGTAACATTTTGATGGTTAGTAAATGTAGGGTTAAAGTATAGATATGATTTTTAATCCCTTACGGCCATAGCCTTAAGTCCTAAATACCCTAATCCTGGCGGTGCCATCTACGGTCATTGGATTGTGAAAGAATACCATCTCTCCCTTTTTTCCTAAGAAAAATCTCAAAGGGTTAAATTAAAACACATTAGACATTTTTAAATAATAATAAAATATTAAAACACTGACCTGAATCCAGAACTCAGGCCTTAAACTTAAACTGACCTAAAAATAGGAAAATGGAGAACTGGGTTAAATCACAATTCACATTTCCATAAATAATAACATGTATACATTCAATAGACACAAAGCATTTGTCCATGAATAAAACAGTATTTGACCTTTTTAAAAACAGTGAATTAAAACAATATCAGCGTTAGTTTTATTATTCAAACATTTTATTCCAAATTAATGTTTTATTTTCTACTTTAAAAACATCTCAGGATCATTTTAAGGGTCTTCCTTTTTTAAATTCATTATTTTTTCCTTCTTTTTCGTTTAAAAGAGAAAATATTAGGTGAAAGGAGCCTTTTCTTCCATTTAGCAAAAGTGCATCATTTAAAAATTTCAAACGGTCACCGGGGGGTGGTCCCTCACTCCACGACCGGGTCCGCTCAGAGAGAGAGACACGGACCGACACCTTTCCCCTGAGACAAGACCGCAGCAGCTCTTCTTAGAGCTCCAACTTTAAACTGTATTTTACTTTATTCCTTTTCATTTCTATACTTTATTTAACTCCGCTAATTTACATATGTTCTTCCCTATTTTGGGAAAACTCAGCTCTCTCCACTTGGGAAGAGGCATTATTCCAATCTTCCTTCAATTCTCTCTCTTTCTGGTAAAAAGAAATAT
Source organism: Hoplias malabaricus (assembly GCF_029633855.1). Classification (NCBI taxonomy): domain Eukaryota; kingdom Metazoa; phylum Chordata; class Actinopteri; order Characiformes; family Erythrinidae; genus Hoplias; species Hoplias malabaricus. The sequence continues at coordinate 34,853,794 of NC_089817.1, forward strand.
ATTTTCTTTTTCTTTTATCTGATTTTTCCTGTTTGGGAAGAGACAGGCCTTTGACTTTTTCCTTAAAAACCTCTCTCTCTCTCTCTCTCCATTCGAGAAGAGAACTTCATTTGAGATTCATTTAAATTTTATTTTGATCTTTTGTAAATATTTATATTTTCTTCTCTCCTTTTCTTCTTTGTTCATATTCTTCAATTTACTTTAATATTTTCCTTTTGAAAAAAAATACCTCCATCTTCTTTTTCGCCTTCCATTAACTTATACCTTTTGGAACAAAATTAAAATTATTTTCTCAGGAAACAACCTTTAATTCAAAAAACAAAACAATCTTTCATTTTTTTTTTTCTACAAGTCTGTGTCTGAAGAAGGTCTCTATCCTTTAAAACCCAAACATTGCATCAACAGACTCGTACCCAATGTTTCAGAACAGAAGAAATTATCATTTTCAGTTTAAGAGCCAGGAACCTCGATTCTGGAGGAGGTCTTTTGAGAGTGAGCCCGGGCCCCACTGGATCAGACCCGACGGGCTGTCTTTCCAGGCTGACAGTGGCCCCGGACCCAGGTCACAGTGTAGGAGACCTGAGGTCACGAGGGTTCAGGGACCTTTAAAACACACAAAACAACTCACATTTTCCCAACCGTGGGAATAATGTACATTTTTCGAAACCCTAGGAACAAAACACAGTACCCACCGGGCCCAAAACCCACAGTGCTCCGGCATTGAGAAGTCCAAGCGGTAAACAAGGTGCTGCACCTGTGGAAGACACAACAGAAAACAAAACAAAGAAACAAAAACAAGAAGCACAATAAACAGAACACAAATCCAAATCCTTCCAACCCTCAAACAAATACACAGGACAAAAACAACCCCAAACACAGAAGATTTTCTGGTCTGGTGAGGATTCTGTTTATTACATATCAGCCAGGAAACTGAGGAGCTGAAAACAATGGGGGTGCAGGACAGGAGAGGCACTAGAGGGCGCCACTAGATGGTACCAAAAAAGGTACCCAAAGAAATACATGGGGAGCGCATTTAATAGTGTGGAGAATATTACTTCCGCACTAGAAAGCACACCGGAGGCTGTAGGGGAGGAACAGGGGGTACATGCCACCTCAGTGGAGGAGACTCCTCTAAATGAAGAGGATTTTCCACCTTTGCCCCATGTGTGGGTACTCCCTCGCCATGAGGACCTGTAAAACCTTTCCCTATGGCACTGCCACCTCGTCCAACCAGGAAACATGGTGCGGCCAAGTGCAGCAAGGACCTTTAGGACCTACTAACAAGAAACTCTCCACCTGGAACTTCAATGCCCGTAAACCTGTGTGTATCCTGGGGGATTCTAATCTGGCCAGAATTACAGAACACCCCTATGAGAACATTCAGATCGACAGCTATCCAGGAGCTACATTCAGACATGCGGAGAGCCATGCCAGGGCCATGCTTTACCACTGGGTGAATCACCTAAACTACCCAGCCCTGTGAACCTGAAAAAGGGTCTAAAAAGAGGGGAGGAGGTACTAAACCTCTCTAAACACTTTACCCCCAGTGAAAGTCAAATCCGGCTAATGAACAAGGGCTTAACTTCCACTCCCAAAATAGACCTCGACATGAAAAAACATTGATTTGAACGTACAACAGTACCACTATTAGCCTCCTACTTTAGATTTGATCAAGGGTCCGAGCCCCCTCCATTCACTCTTAAGTCCACAGGGACTCCTAAAGAGTCTCAGGTGCCTAACACCGTGAGAAAGATCATTAGAGCGGATAAATACGCGGTGAAAAACTTACCCTGGAACCACAGAGAAGTTCCAAACCTGGACAGAGAGGAACAGCAGGCCCTGAGACAGCTTCGCCATGACGCGTCCCTGGTCATCAAACCGGCTGATAAGGGTGGCGTCACGGTGATCATGGACAGGGACGCCTATGTGAGGGAAGCAGAGAGACAAATACATCAGGAGAATTATTATAAGAGACTCTCTGAACCAATCTTTCTAGAGACAGTTCCGGAGGTTCACAATGTCCTGGCAGAGTTACGGGAAGGAGGATATATTCACAAAAAACAGGACCCTGACAATTCACGTTCTTTTATCTCCTTCCTAAAATCCATAAGGACCCTCTGTCCTGGAGCGTTCCTTTTGAAACGCCACCGGGGCCGGCCCATTGTATCTGACTGTGGTAGCGAGACCTACGCCACGGCAGAATACATCAAACGCTTTCTGAATCCAATTAGCACCAGACACCCGAGCTACATTAAGGACATTTATAATTTTATAGAGAAGGTCAAGAACATCCACCTGACTGCCTCCTGTTCACCGTGGATATAGACAGTCTCTATACATACATTTAGTGGGATTGTGAAATCCCAGCTCCTGAGGTTTCACAGAATCTAGTAACCAGAGCTAAACCTAATAATATTATTGAATTTCAACTTAAACGTTGGATCTCCAATCCAAACACTAAAATCTTATTCTCCTTTTGGCCACCTCTAAAACCAGATATCTCTAATTGTGTCTATTTAATTCATTGTAATAAATGTAATTTACACTGTGGGTGAGACTAGAAACAGCCTGGCTACCCGCATGTACCAACATAGGCACAATGTGAGACACGGGAAAGAGGCTCATACCCTGTTGATTCGGCATTTCATCGGACATGGATTGGAATCACTGAGGGTTATGGGACTGGATTAGAGTGCTCTGTGGTCCCTCAACACCAGAAGGAAGAAAGAGATGGAATGGATGGATAAACTGGGATAGATGCATCCGGGGGGCCTGAACGAAAAGAGAAGGATCATTTTGTAACTCTGTACGGGAACTAAGAAGACTGTGAGGGTATGTTTTGTGATTGGTGACAGTGGATAGGCCAGTGCATAACACAGGTACCAGACCAGTGAGGGTTAAAGTGGGAGGGCTGTAGGGGTCAAGGCTCAAGTGGGAGGGGTTAAGGGTCAAGTGGGTAGGTCACAGGATCATGGGATTTGGAGCAGGCAAAGGTCACGACCTTAGAAACAACATATCTGACCTTGGTGACCTTAGGCCCAAAGGTCAGCGACTTATGACCCGGAGAAAAAGGTCACATATTACGAAAGTGGCATCTAGGACTCAATGGTAATGTTTTCCCCTAACCGCTGAAGGTGGAACGGCGGTAATTCCAGTTTACCTACAATTGCCACATGGGTAATGGTTTCAGTGGGGCCGTTAAGGTTCCACCTTAAATGACCATTATATTACCAATGCAGCACCGGGACCCAATCACTATACTTTCCCCTAACCCCTAACCTCTTAAGTTGGAACTGCGTAGTTCCACCTTAACTGGACCTTCCACAGATTATGTGGATATGCCACTGGTAGACCTGATCATTTTTGACACCCCCATTTATTACATTATATTACCGATCTGGCACCGGGACCCACTCGTAATGGGAGGACGGACAACTACTGACGTGCAGACTGACCAATTAAATGTTTACAGAGAAGGTTATCGACCAATAACAGTAGCTCTGACCTTTGTGCTCCATGACTTTTGTGTGCGTGAGCTCTGAGTTTTCTGCGTGTGCTCTGAGTTTTGCAAGCAGTTTTGGCACAAAGCTCTCGTGTGGGTGGGACTTCTCAGGGGTGCCTTTCCATTGGCTAATGAGTTTTTCAGTGACAACTCAAGCCCAAGGCATTCATTGCAGCTCAGCAGCGGAGAAAGAGGAAAGATTACAACATTACATTTCAACTTTGGAGGAGAATCAGACCCCCAGCACCACCACCGCTCCTCCCCCGAACTTAACAGTGGGCATGAGGTGTTTTACTGCGTACTCTTCCTTGGTGTTTCACCAAACCCACTAAGTGTTTGTGGCCCAAAAGCTCTATCTTGGTCTCATCTGACGAAAGCACATGGTCCCAGTTAAGATCCCAGTACCGCTGACAAACTTCACCCGTTTACACTCATGACTCAGAAATGGCTTTCTCTGTGCATGCCTCCAAACAGCTCGTTGTGAGGGAGATGGCACCTGATGGTTGTTTGGGAGAGACCTCGTAACCCCACGATGCTACCATTTAATTCAATTCTCTTACAGTGAGCTTTGGAGAACTGTTTACTTCTCTGACCATCCTCCTCACTGTGTGTGCTGCGAGATACACTTGCATCCTCTTCCAGGCTTTTTTCCACAGTTCCAGATGTTTAGAACTTTTTGATGATTGCTCTGACTGTAGATGAGGGCATCTGCAGGTGAGCGGCTATTGTCTTGTAGCCACCCCTCTCTCTCTCCACTGGGTTTTCATAGAGCTGTTTATTAAAATGATTCAAATAACCACAACAGCACGTACACCATTTTTTTCTTTTATTGTATCTCAACCTTTAACTGTGAAATATAACAAAACCAACAAAAACATGTTTCACTTCAAGCTCTTGACTGCGAGTCTGAGATTCTAAGCATCGTAATTGGGATTTTTGCGCAAAATAACAAAGCCCTCCAGGATGGGGGTGACAGGGAGGTACTCTTCTGTGGCCAGCTCCGCCCTCTCTCCATGAGCCAGCAGCACAGGTGTGGTGTGTGTCTGAAAGCCTGTGATGGCCTTGGGCTTGCCTGCCTGCCCCACCACGTCCACGGCCTGGAAGAGAGAAAATTAAAATTAAATAAACTGCCAAAATTGTATTCATTTACTTCCTTCAAACTATGAGCACAGAATAGATCGGCGTCACGATCTAAGACATCTTCACCGTGACTACACCAAGTAGAGCACAGTAAAATGTAAGCCTTCCTGTTGTTGCTGCCACACACACAGGACAGTCAGCGTCATGTTAGCTGACAGTTCAAATGCTTTCCACTTGTGGGAAAACACCAGACACCATTTCCCCTGCAGAACATTTCTGCTATTCACTAGCAGTTTTAATACTTGAAGATATACACACCTGTCCCACACGGACAGACACTGGCAGTGGTCGGAGTTCTTCGTCAAATGTGACAAGCATGCGAGGCTGCATTGCTGCCACAAGCCCATACAGCACATAGTGAGACTTGCCCAGGATTACTGTGGAAAGAAGATTGAACACATTTTAACAGTTTTATTAATGCTGTTCTTCACAACACTGACATACTGTCTGCAGTCTACCGTGACCACCAGTGCTCTAGCGCAACCTGGGGCGCCCCACTTCTGTGGAGTTTGGACTCATTTCTGACAGAATTTGCTCGAGCAGGGCAGGATCCCTTCCTCAGCTCCATCTTCTTTTTCTAACACTGCTGAAGCTATAAACAAGGTCCATTAAACCTACCTGAACACACAGGAAAAGGAAAGGGGGAAGGGGAAATATGAAGAGTATTCGTACTGTTTTTGACATCAAGGAAGGACACCAGGACTGTGAGGAGACCAGCGACTGCCACCTGACTCATGAGCTGTCGGTCACTGTGGTACGGACATAGGGTCAACGTCCCTTTCCCCAAATGAGTCAGACCCTGGGACAACAAAGTTAAATTAAAGAAAGCAAGTACACACACACACACACACACATCCCAATCTGATATATATTTTTTTTTTATAAAGGATTGACAATCATGAGTTATCAGATTAAAGACGTAGGTCTTAAAGAGTTCAGGGCTAAGATGGCTGCACCTGTGCAAGTCGAACCATAAACAGGTTGTTTGGGTCCTTGGCGTGGTACTGTGCCAGCTGTCGAAGCATTGCTGCCAGACGAGCGTTATTGGTGCCTGGGGACAGAACACAATTTATTACTGAAAGGTAAAATGCAGTGGAAATGAGACCTGCTACTTTCTCATTCATTTTATTTACAGAGCACGATCAATGTTTCTAATCTATAGACAAACTACAACACAACAAAAGGTCCACCAAAGGACTGGTGAGAAGAGGCCAGTGAGCAGCGCAGGGCTAAAAGCGGACAGCAGCTGGAAATGGACCGCCCTCGACACAGCAGCAGGGTCCGCAAGTTGTTAGCCACAGTCAGCAGATATTAGGTATGTGCTCCCCCGGCCGTCACCAGGAGCAGTGTCAGAAAACCATCCCACTGCAGAGCACTGCCACAGGGACGTACTTCTCTGCCCAGTCAGCAGCAGCCAGCGCTAGGGTTAGGAGACACTCCCTCGGTCGACACCAGGGACAGCCAGCAGCAGCCACAGCAGGCTTCTCAGTCTACAGCCTTAGTGCTGCTGAACTTTAGTGATGGAACCAGCTTGCCTGGTCAGTAGGCCCCGCCGTTAGCATCAGATAGCAAACAGCCAACCTCTGAGCAGTGACAGAGAAACCAGGTCCTAGCTCACGGCAGAGAGAGCAGAGGAGAAAAACCCACCACACCCAGGTACCCTCACCGACAGTGGAAAAATTCACGAGCAGAAGCAACAGTCACCAAATGAACACCAGCATGCTCCGACCCCGCAATGATTACAGACAGACACACGTGTGATCAACAGGGACTCACCGCTGCCCACTATGCCCATAGCGAAGATGGAGTTGTGGGAGACCTCAGGATCAGCATCATGGGAGAATTTACTGAGTGTGTCCAGAATGTTGAGCCTGGGGTTGGAGACTGATATCAGAGCTAGAGCCAATGGCACCGCCCTGCGTAGAGTGGGCTCCCCATACCGTAACTACACAGAGAGAGAGACACAGAGGGGGACCAATACCAGACAAAAACATTAAACATTATCCCAGTGTAAATGTGTCTGTCTGTAGGAATAATTCCACATAAACACAACAGGGAAATACACCCGTGTACCAGTCAAATGTTTGGACACACCCACTCGGAGTGTTTCGGGCCATTTTTCACATGTTGTGAGAGTACAGCACCAGTCAAAAGTTTGGATAAACCTCATCCAATGGTTTTTATTATTGTCTACTACATACGAACACATGGAGTGATGTAGTAAACAAACCAGAATGTGTTTTATACTTTAGACTCTTCACAGTAGCCCCCTGTTGCTTTGACGCCAGCTTCACACACTCTCTCCGTTCTCTCAGTCGGCTTCATGAGGTCGTCACCTGGAACGGTTTTCAGTGAACAGCCGTGGCCTCGTCGAGAGTTAATCTGTAGAACCGCTCCCTTCTGAATGTGTCTGATACACAGTTCTATACAGTGACTAGCTCCACTCCACCAATCACTGATGAGGAGGTGTGTCCAGACTTTTGACTAGTGCTGTATATGCAAAAAACATTTCCTCTTTAAGGTCACACCACCTGATCATCATTGACTATTTAGAGCTCTAGAAAAGAGCAGCAAGAGTCAGAGAAAGAAAATAAAAACGTCATTAATCACGACCAGTTTAGTGCAGTGCGAGTGACCACTGAACAGATCAAACTGCAGCATCCACTAACCAGGTGTCCAAACGTCCGCAGTGCCATCTCAGATCCGATCTCCTCTCCCATAGCGATGAGTGCGATACCCAGAACAGCCACGCCCTGCAGCACAGAGAACAAGCTCAACTTTACATTTGGAACACAGCCTCGACGTCAGCTTTCAGACAAAGTCCATGAACTGGAAAAGCACAGTAGTCTGCTCTGACAACCATCAGCGTACTCCGCTGTTTAAATTACACACACACACCTGGTGGGAGCCCATGTCTGCACTTTCTTTCTTCTCTTTGTCCTTTTTGTCCTTTTTGTCCTTGTCATCCTCTTTGTCCTTTGTGTTGTCGTAGTGTTCACTGCAGATGTGCAACAGCTGCTGCACTTTCAGAACATTACCGGACCCTGAGAGAGAGAGAAAGAAAGAGAAAGAGACAATAAGAGCAACTGAATTTGTTTTTTTACACAGAATCTTATGGATCAGAGTCACACACAGTAAATGGTGTGTTGTGGGCAGTGTGTTTGTAAAACTCCTACCTGCATAGGCACAGATGTCCACGAGTGTGTTTGCAAAGCTGCGGAAAGGCTCTGAAACCACCTGGAGCGCTGCCAGCGTGGTCTCGATTGCTTCTCCTTTGCCTACAAACAAACAGACAATGGATGCCCCTTTCAGTAAAACGTGCTTCACGGGTGTGTATCTACTCTCCGATTCTCAAAGTCTTGCCCAAGGACGGTTACTGGGGGAGTGTGGTGTTTTACCAGGAGCAGGGACCACCACACCACACCCGACGACAGGAGTGCTGCTCTTACCCAGGTGGTTGAGTCCGAGGCCAAGGGGGAGCCAGCGAGCGTACGTGTCTTTAAGCTCTTGCTCGTTTTTCTCCATGATGGTCTGCAGGATGGTGGAAGTGACATCGCCATTACAAGAGCCCACAGAGATCATTCCACAAGCGAGTGCAGTCACACCTGCAACCTGCAGACAAACAAGACACCAGACACAGGCTGAAACTGGATCAACAGAAGAGCAAGACCTGCACATTTCACCAAACAGAACAAATGTAAATGAAAGAACAGACTGGACCCACCTCCATGCTGGATTTGGAGTCGCCCATGACGGGCAGCAGCAGAGACAGAACATCTTCTCTGTTAGAGCCTGCGTAGGCCAGACCCAGTCTATGTAAATGCACACACACACACACACACACACACATTCATTTAATCCCTCAGACCACATGGTAAATGCAGTTTCTCAGATTTCTTCAAGAATCTTTAGTGGAAACTGGCCACACGTCTCAGGGCTGAGGACGAAGGCGGAAACTTAAAGCAAACGGGAGAGAAGTCATTTACCCGAAGATGGCTCCTATCCGCATGACGTTGCTGTTGTGCAGGACGTAGTCAGACAGAAGGGCCAGGGCCGGGTCACATTCATTACGCACTCCAGAGTTCACTATGCCACATGCCAACAAGGCCCCAGACTAAGAGAGAGAGAGAAAGAGAAAGACCAAGAAAGAGAGAGAGAGAAACAGAGACACAGAGAGCAAGCGAGAGAGAGAGAAAAAGAGAGAGACAGAGAGACAGACAGAGAGAAAGACCAAGAGAGAGAGAGACACCAAGAGAGAGACAAACAGAGAGAGAGAGAGAGAGACAAAAAGAGCAAGAGACAGAGACGTTGAAACAGTTACCCAAGGGTTATAATTCAAAACCAAAGCAGCCTGGCAGACTGAGCTCATCGAGGGTGGTGTGCGCTGAGCAGAATCACTCCAAGATTAACTCTCTCAGATTAAGTCTGATGCCTGAGAAATGCTCAGTGTCTCTGGGGTGTCTCTGTGATACAGTTATAAACTCTCCTGCACTTACTGACGTACTGAAACTGCTACACTTCCCGTGTGCGCAGGTGTGGCCAGAAAAGTCAAAGTGCATATACCTTAATATAGTCCTCAGAAGAGTAGAGATATTTGTCAATCTGCGTAAGCCCTCCGTCTACATCCCACAGCAGGATCATACCCAGAGACGCCGCAGCACTCAGCATTCCTTCACAAACAAAGGGCACACAGTTTACACCGAAACAAAACAGACAACACCAACATGAGCCAGGACCTGAGCACTGGACGTCTCTTACCGTGGTCTTTGTTCTTATACAACCACTTGTTTCCATCCTCCGTTAGTAGTTTGTCCTGCCCAAAGGCTGCATTAACAAATCCGTTCACGAAGGAAGAGGCCAGGTTCATACGAGCAGAGTCCACCTGAGACCCACTGCCACCAAACCCTAATGAAATATGATGAATAGACGTTACGTTTGAGGTTCCAAAGACTCTGAGACACACAGAGACTGAAGAGAAAGAGAAAGAAATAAAATGCTCATTAAAACATTTCTTACTGTTGTTCTCCAGATGAGTTTTGTAAATATCATCTGGCACTTTGGGCTCCATGATATCCAGCTGTGGACAAAACAGAGAACATGCCTCACACTCTCAGAGCTACATCACCACAGGATCAGAGCATCAGGGTTCAGTACATTCCCAAGGAAAACAAACACACACAGACACACACCTCTCGAGCGAGGGCAAGAAAATTGCTGTTGAGCTGCACATTGGACATGATCTCTGTCAGGTCTTCGTAATCCTCCACGTCTTCATTCAGCTCCAGAAACATGCCGTGTCTCCCCAACATGAAGGCCATCTGCTTCTGAATCACACTGCGCACAAACAGAGGAAACAGCAGCGTTCAGGACCAGGAATGCTTTCGTTTACATACCACCTCAAAACATGAGCCCGGGCTATGGTATTACTGCAGGGAGGGGGTGGGTGCATGAGCCTCGTATCTGTGAGTGTGGGTCGAGTGAAGGGTTTTCGGCGTTGTGCAGTTCAGCTCAGCACGGCCCGTCGGTGCACAGCGATACAGAGACAGCATATTTCAGACACTGGTGCTGGAGGACCAGAAATGTTACAAAATACATGAAATAAGACGGTTCTACTCTGTTTAGAAGCACGGCTGGCGCTAACAGACACTTGTGGTTTAACACACACCACAGCAGATGATTCTCCAGTGAAACTGAGGCTCAAATCACACACATTTAGAGCTAAAGCCTCACAGCTGTGAGCACAGAGTCGAGGGAAGGCTCATCTGAGTGTTTTGTCCGTTTTCAGCTTCATTCCTCTCTTTAAACTCAAACTATTTTCAGAGTGTGACATCAGCAGTCAGTGATCTCCACAGCACCCCCTTCCTGTGGCTCTCTTAAATGCACAAGAATGAACTCTGGCCTTGTACTTAAAGACATAGAAGAGAAATGTAACACACCCCACACACGTCAAACTTGAAATACCGCCTTCATTTTGAGAAACCATCCACAATTTTAAATACGGCGGTGTACAGTGTTACCATTGGACCACCATTTTCAGGACAAACCACTGTTTCTGCTTCTGCTTGAACTCAACAGTAATGTATAGGTACCGTGTACCCACAGCACCCTCCTCCTTTAAAAATGCAACTACGTTTTCGTTTGGGTCGTAACAGTATGAAGAGAGGGAAGAACTTGAGAGAAAAAAACCTACACCATCCCAAATACGACCCTATTCCCTTTCTAGTGCACTTCAGATTATATGCTACTTTCTTGACCCTTTGATTCAAAAGGGATTCATTCCGGCCTCTGAATCTAACCCTGGGCTAACGACACGGTCCAGTACGGGGTGCCCTCAGTTTTAGTGTTTTGCAGGTTTCTGAAGACTGTCCCTAACCCATCTGTGAGTGAGAGGTTCTCTACAGAAGGTGTGATTATTATTTTTAATGCGTTGATGTCTCACATGTCTTTGCAGGAGGTAAAAATATTCTCCACCAGCTCCACGTCGTTGAGCATCAGAGCCAACCTGAGGGCTTCTGGGTAACGGCTGAACTTACGGAAGATGTTCAGTGCACATTTCAGCAGAGCGGAGTTCTCTGGCTCAGGAACATAACTCACACAGCTGTGGAGACACAGAGAGAGAGAGAGAGAGAGAGAAAACAGAGGGTAAGTGACATTTTGGAGACATTAGGGGCCTGAGTGTTGATTGCACCATCCAAAGGCAGGGCTGTCCTTGAGTGGACGGGTACTTGGCTGCTATTGGTGGCCTCAAACACTCCAATTATCGGCTACAACCAATAACCTGCAGACACAATGCTTAAATACAGTGGATACGTCCTCCACTAGAAATGACTTCTGCACTTTGGCTGGATTTTGCTGTTTCAATGATAACACTTTTAGTTAAAGACAGAGGCTGGTTCTGACCACGAAACCAAACCAGTCACGATGAACATCACCCCACTGCCCCCATGTTTTTCACTTTCATTTATTTCACCTCAAGGATGACCCATGTATTATTGATTATTTTTAATGTAAATTACTTATTTATTATTTAATTGAAACACTGCGGTGTACACAGCTTCAGGTCCAAAACAAACATTCGGTTTAGGACGGGAAACCCTCTTAATCGCCGTTCACCAATTATCCATTTGCAATCAACCGGTCACAGCTAATTCTTCGAGGAACTGATTCTAACGGCAGACATATTAAAAACATGACGAATAAAGCAGGCGTTAACCCCACGAACTCATGCAGACCTCTATTTCCTGACAACGTCGCCAGACAGGTCAAACCAAAGAGGCCAGGGTCAGATTTAAACCTCGACCGAGACACTCACCTGGTGAGGTAGAGGCAGACCTTAGCGTAGGCGTTCTCGTCGATGTACGTCTCCAGCATGTCCAGCCGTTCTATCTCCATCAGCAGGTCGCAGGCTTCGTGCTCGGCATTGTGGGCCATGTTATAGGGCACGATCTCCTTTACCAGCTTCAGCAGAGTCTCCTGCTGTGCCTTATCCCCCTCCTCAATCTCCTGCCACTCTTTAGCCACCTCTCCGGCCAGATGCCTACACACAGCAACATGAACACCAACTAATACCGTGTCTCACGGGCCGAGCGCGGCGTGCGTGACATGTTTCTAAGATTTCTATTGAGACATTAATTGAGAAAAATGTTCAAAACTGCAGTTGTGGTGTCGGACAGTACCCAGGAGTAAAGTAAAACCGAACAGAACACAGTGGCTTTGACACATGGCACCGAAGAGAACCCCTTTGTGAAGAAATAGGCTGAGAGTGAAAGGCGCTCCCAAACTGACAGTAGCTCAGCATTAATCCCATTTCACAACTTGGTCTTCCCCCTCCATTTTGCCTAGGGTTAGGGTTAACTCCAGAGGATGCCTCAGGATTTCCAGTTCTACCTTCAATGGAAAAGTACAGCAAGACCTTGACCTATGAGTTTCATTCATTCAAACGTTATTAATCCGTTCCAGCCCCAAAAACCACACCAGTTTTAAACAAGAAAAACCTACTTTTTAACAAACCACAAAAATACATAATAAAAGAGAACATAAAGAAATAAAGTGTATGTACCTTTAAGATCAGAGGAGTTTGGGGGAGGTTTTCTTTTCACGCTCCACTGCTTACTCTAACTTACTCGCTACACACTTAATGCTACAAAGAGCAGCGATACGACATACGCACATAACTACGTGTGACTCAGCTCCAAGGGGAAAGAGGACACTCCAAAACAAGGGGAAGAGGGAAATTTAAGAAATGGAATTCTTTCCTTCGTCTTATTATTTTAAACAGACATTTTTTCTCATTTCTTCTGTTGGCGGCACGGTGGAGCAGCAGGTAGGTGTCGCAGTCACACAGCTCCAGGGACCTGGAGGTTGTGGGTTCGATTCCCGCTCCAGGTGACTGTCTGTGAGGAGTGTGGTGTGTTCTCTCTGTGTCCGCGTGGGTTTCCTCCGGGTGACTGTCTGTGAGGAGTGTGGTGTGTTCTCTCTGTGTCCGCGTGGGTTTCCTCCGGGTGACTGTCTGTGAGGAGTGTGGTGTGTTCTCCCTGTGTCCGCTTGAGTTTCCTCGCAGGTTTCCTTTAAATTTCACATTCAAGGATAAATTTCACATTCATTTACATAATGCACTGTGTTGATTGCTTACCTGACGTATTCGTGGCCCCAGGACGCCAGCTCCTCCTGTGAGCCCAAGAGACGGTACTTCAGACACTCGCGCTCGCCGCTCATGGTCATGGCCAGGACAGACACCACATCGGCACAGAAACGCTGAGAGAAGAGCAATGCAAAGGCGCAATTTTTCACATTTTAGTTTTCTGTAATTAACTGCAATATTTACAGCTATCTGTCGCGGTTCGACTGAAAACACCTCCCATAACTGGGTGATGTTGGAGAACACTGCTGGACTGGAAATTAATCCTGAACGATTCGAGTATCGCTCTTCTGCATGTCCTCAGTTTGTAGACAAACAGCACTAGCATTCGACACTTATTCACATTGAGGGTTATCTTCACAGTTCCTTCAACTACGCATCAAAAATCTTACTGTAATCTCCCCAGCCCCAGACACACACACCTTGTTCTCTCCGGGAGCCATGCCTTCGTAGATTTCTTTCAGTTTGCCGTAATGTGGACGCAGGAACTTCAGAGGTTTGGGCACGGAAGTCATGGAGGTTGTGGAGGAACGAATCTGACGACGTAGTTCTTCAAGAGCAGGATGATAGAGAGAGGTATCCTTCTCCTGAGAAAGAGAGAGATTTATTAATTATCTTGACTCACAAGGTTTGTGGATGGTGTGAATGACCAGGAGACAGAGAGGAAGAGGGGGAAGTGGACGGTGTAAACGACCAGAAGACAGAGAAGAAGATGTGGAAGTGGACGATGTGAACGACCAGGAGACAGAGAGGAAGTGGACGGTGTGAACGACCATGGAGACAACGAGGAGGAGGAAGTGGATGGTGTAAACGACCAGGAGACAGAGAGGAAGAGGACAGTGTAAACGACCAGGAGACAGAGAGGAAGAGGACAGTGTAAACGACCAGGAGACAGAGAGGAAGAGGACAGTGTAAACGACCAGGAGACAGAGAGGAAGAGGACAGTGTAAACGACCAGGAGACAGAGAGGAAGAGGACAGTGTAAACGACCAGGAGACAGAGAGGAAGAGGACAGTGTAAACGACCAGGAGACAGAGAGGAACAGGTGGAAGTGGACGATGTAAACGACCAGGAGACAGAGAGGAAGAGGTGGAAGTGGACGATGTAAACGACCAGGAGACAGAGAGGAACAGATGGAAGTGGACGATGTAAACGACCAGGAGACAGAGAGGAAGAGGACAGTGTAAGCGACCAGGAGACAGAGAGGAAGAGGACAGTGTAAACGACCAGGAGACAGAGAGGAAGAGGACAGTGTAAACGACCAGGAGACAGAGAGGAAGAGGACAGTGTAAACGACCAGGAGACAGAGAGGAAGAGGACAGTGTAAACGACCAGGAGACAGAGAGGAACAGGTGGAAGTGGACGATGTAAACGACCAGGAGACAGAGAGGAAGAGGACAGTGTAAACGACCAGGAGACAGAGAGGAACAGGTGGAAGTGGACGATGTAAACGACCAGGAGACAGAGAGGAACAGGTGGAAGTGGACGATGTAAACGACCAGGAGACAGAGAGGAAGAGGACAGTGTAAGCGACCAGGAGACAGAGAGGAAGAGGACAGTGTAAACGACCAGGAGACAGAGAGGAAGAGGACAGTGTAAACGACCAGGAGACAGAGAGGAAGAGGACAGTGTAAACGACCAGGAGACAGAGAGGAAGAGGACAGTGTAAACGACCAGGAGACAGAGAGGAACAGGTGGAAGTGGACGATGTAAACGACCAGGAGACAGAGAGGAAGAGGACAGTGTAAACGACCAGGAGACAGAGAGGAACAGGTGGAAGTGGACGATGTAAACGACCAGGAGACAGAGAGGAAGAGGACAGTGTAAGCGACCAGGAGACAGAGAGGAAGAGGACAGTGTAAACGACCAGGAGACAGAGAGGAAGAGGACAGTGTAAACGACCAGGAGACAGAGAGGAACAGGTGGAAGTGGACGATGTAAACGACCAGGAGACAGAGAGGAGGAGGAAGTGGACGGCAGACAGCCCTCGCTCTGAGCGGTTCCTAAACTAAGGGACCACTGTGGGATTCAGTGATGTATTGTGTCCGTTTCATCAGTGATCACATTTTAAATCATGAATCACAATCAGGAAAAACTAACACACACACACACACCATACTCACACCAAGTCTCTCGACCATCAGCTCCAGGTCTTCTTGCAGTTGTTTGTCCTCCTCGGACTAGAAAAGACAGAACACAGAGGAGAGTCAGACTCCGAGTGAAATCCTCAGCTGTTTGTGTCTCAGCGCAAAAACAACACTTAAAGGACGAAATGGAGCAGTGGCACATGAGCTCCACTCCTCCTTCAGAGAAAGACGGGGAACTTCTCCGGAGCGGAGCCGAACCCGTCGCTAAATAAACAGCAGATTTGCCCGCAGTGACTCAGCAGGAGCCAGTCATTTTGAAAATTAACAAAAAAAACACTCAGATTTCAGACGAAGATGGTTTAATGTTCGTTTCTAGTTTGAAGCTTCACTGAAGCTTAAATAACACACACATCTACGATTAAAAACACTGTATCAATCTGAAGTGTACGCTAGCTTCTGATTGGAACTGTCCACCTTAAATGATGCAGCAATAAAGCTGAAAATTTAAGGTGGAACGGAGAGTTCCAGCCAGCGGCTCCTCTGCGCTTCGCTCTGTTTTCAGAGAAAAGTGCCGTGGAGCTTTAAAGGCGCTCTGTGAGGATCCAGCGCCTGATTTCTGCGGATTTTCTCGGCGTTCGGCAAAGGTTTCTGCGGCAGTGACTCAGTAAAATCCCGGTGTGAGGAGTTTATGTTCTCACCAGCTCCTGGTCCTCCTTCTTGTCTTTTTCTCTCTCCTTCCCCGCGCTCTGCTTCTCTTTCTCCTCCGTCTTTTCGGGCTGTTTGGTCTCTTTTCCCCCGGAATCCTCCATGGTCGAGTAATTTACGTGTTCGGGCTCTACGCTGTTTTTCTCCGGCTCTGGGAATAAAAGCGGCCGCGTGCAGTGCCGAAAACCGCACCTCGTGCACAAGTTGCACCCCTAGGACCCAGTCTGTGGCTGTCCGCAATCGCCTGATTAAAAATGCGGCCAGGTTGTGTTTTGGGTTTAAGATCTTGCCTCGGGTTACGTTCAGAAAGTGTGGTGTGTTCTCTCTGTGTCTGCGTGGGTTTCCTCCAGGTGCTTCAGTTTCTCCCACAGTCTAAACACACGTTGGTAAGGGCAAATGCAAAATTGTCCACAGTTATGTGTGTGTGTGTGTGTGTGTGTGTGTGAGAGAGAGAGAGAGAGAGAGAGAGAGAGAGAGAGACTGGGTGAGTGTGTGGTGCCCCGTCCAGTTTGTGTTCCTGTGCCCAGTGATTGGGGGTAAGCTGGAGACCCACCTCAATGAATAAGAAAATCAATACATAATAAAAACGATGATAATAATAATTAAAGCAGGATTAACTAATAATATATTTCCCCATACACAATATTATTAGTAAAATATAATGAAAATAAAATAATAAAACTCTTGTCTAAGCCCTTGCTCCTAGGAGGATTGGACCCAGATCTCTATAAAACTGCATTTATCTCTCAATGGCTGTGGACTAACGGGTCCTTCAATGAATCCAATCATAGCATAGCAGGAAGTCACTGGGGCAAGATTTGGCAGGAGACAAGTAACAGCACACCACCAGCAAGTGCTTCTTCTTCTTCTACTTTAGTTATTCTTTAACATGGGTCTCCCCCTGTCGGCTGTGTTCAAGAATGCAGTTAGACGTTGATATTTAGCCTTACTCAAACCCAACCCTAATTCACCCAATCACTAACACACTCATCCAGTCACTAACACGCTCACCCAGTCACTAACACGCTCATCCAATCACTAACACACTCACACTGTCACTCATCCAGTCACTAACACACTCATCCAATCACTCATCCAGTCACTAACACACTCATCCAGTCACTAACACACTCACCCAGGCACTAACACACTCACCCAACCGCTCACCCAGTCACTAACACGCTCACCCAGTCACTAACACACTCACCCAATCATTCATCCAGTCACTAACACACTTATCCAGTCACTAACACACTCACACAGTCACTAACACACTCACCTAATCACTCACCCAGTCACTAACACACTCACCCAGTCACTAATACACTCACCTAATCACTCACACAATCACTAACACACTCACCCAGTCACTAACACACTCACCCAGTCACTAACACACTCACCTAATCACTCACCCAATCACTAACACATTCACCTAATCACTAACACACTCACCCAGTCACTAACACACTCACCTAATCACTCACCCAATCACTAACACACTCAACCTACCGCTCACCCAGTCACTAACACACTCACCCAATCACTCACACAGTCACTAACACACTCACAGTCACTAACACACTCATCCAGTCACTAACACACTCATCCAGTCACTTACACACTCACCCAGTCACTAACACACTCACCCAGTCACTAACACACTCACACAGTCACTAACACACTCACTAACACTTATCCAGTCACTAACACACTCACTAACACACTCACACAGTCACTAACACACTCACACAGTCACTCACCCAGTCACTCACACACTCACTAACACACTCACCCAGTCACTAACACACTCACTAACACACTTATCCAGTCACTAACACACTCACACAGTCACTCACACACTCACCCAGTCACTCACACACTCACTAACACACTCATCCAGTCACTAACACACTCACCCAGTCACTAACACACTCACACAGTCACTCACACACTCACCCAGTCACTCACACACTCACTAACACACTCACACACTCACTAACACACTCACACACTCACTAACACACTCACCCAGTCACTCACACACTCACTAACACACTCACACACTCACTAACACACTCACACACTCACTAACACACTCACCCAATCACTCACACACTCAGCTGTGTTTCTGCAGAGTGACGCTGGAGCAGAGACAGGCCACATGCAGCAGAAATTACAATCTATTTTTTTATCTCAGCACCAGCAGCAGGGGGCAGCCTTTCTTCTGAAATCAACCTCTAAAATAAGCCTCCATCATCTTTCACTCTCTAACCCTCCTGAGTGCGGTGTGTGACGCGTGTGTCACTCGTCGTCACCTGAGAATCTGTCTGATCCGGTTTTCCCGGTGGAGCGGGATGTTTGTGAAAGTCTGATACTTCACAGAAACTCCGCTCTCTCTCTGACCTTCGCGGGTTAGAAAATGTTTATTTGAACACGAGTTGTAGGAGTGACTGGTCTCTTTATGTTTATCATGTGTTTGTGAGCGCAGGGGGTTGATCCTGTTTCTCTGTTTAACCGAGAACTTAAACCCAACGTGAGGACTGTCCATCAGCTCTGTTCCTATTGGACAGGCCTGGCTTTGGCCTTAATTTATCCGGTTAAACAGAGAAATCCTGCTTTGTGGAACAGACACTCCCTCCCACACACACACACACACACACACACACACAGACACTCTCTCTCTCTCACACACACACAAACACACACCATTACAGAGTATTTTTGTTTCAAGATAAATCACCTTCCTGGCTGTGAACCACCAGATAACAATGTTGCCATGGAATCATGTAGCATTCAGCCAATCAGCAATCAACCCCCAAACACACACACACACACACACACTTTAACAGAACAGAGGGAGGGAGGGAGGGAGAGATGAATGAAGCACAAGGTTGGGAATGCATTTCTCTGTGTGTGTGCAAGGAATTTCATTTTCAACACACACACACACACACACACACACACACACACACTGTCTGCTCTTATTAAATCTTTCTTCTTTTTGGATCAGCGCCATTGAAGCTCCATCTTCTTTTAATAATCAAAAACAGCTAAAGAATTTTTTTATATAATGATATATTTGAAGCATTTTACATCAACATTAATACAACATCAATACAACACAACATTAATTTAACACAACATCAATACAACAACACAACATTAATACAACATTAACACATTCATACAACACAACATTAACACATTCATACAACACAACATTAATACAACATTAACACAACATTCATACAATACATTAACACAACATTAACACATTCATACAACAACACAACATTAATACAACACAGCATTAACACAGCAACAACACAATAATAACACAACATGAATCAGCACGGCTCGTTTTACCCCATGTTTTCTGACAAGACTGTGGCCTTGTTTCACAGTGTGTGGGTTGGTGGGTTCCAGATCCACACTTTAATGTAAACATACACTGAACACGGGAGATTAATTAGTGTCTTCTTTAATGGCCAGAGCACACTGCACAAACGGAGCCCAATGATGACAATGTTCCTTGCATGAGACCAGAACGTGAGCCCTGAGGAGGAGAACGGGCCGAGGGCTGGAACATAAACAACTGTAAAGTGCGACTCAGACGCCTCCACCATCTCCTGGACTCTTCCTTGACTTTGACCAATTAGAGGATAGAGTGCCCCCTGGAGCACGTATGTAAACATGGAGGAAAGAGAGAGAGAGTGAATGAGAGAGAGAGTGAGAGAGAGAGAGAAAGTGTAGCTGGGTTTCCATCCAAAACATTCAGTTGTTTTGTGTAATAAAGAAATATCATCAGAATTAAAGTGAAATGTGTTTCCATCCACTGCACTTTTGTGAATAAACTCCAGATGACGGCTCTGTGATCAGTGACGGCGCCGAAACGTGGGAGAGACCTGAGCGGGTCGTTTATTTCAAAACACACTTTATATCAGAACGTTTGATTTAATGTTTATTTGTCGGGCGTCATTTCTGTGTGTGGAGCTTGTTACTGTTTTGAGAGAATATTAAATACTGTCTGGTCTCCGACTTTTGCTCAGTGCTGTGTCTACAACACACACATGCTCTTAAATACGAAGCTCAGGCGCCGGTGTGAAAACAGAGTGGTGACGTGCGGAGAGGAGAGAAGATGAAGGAGAGTCGGTGGGAGTCTGTTAAAAACCTGTGGTCGCGGTATCAATCCGGGGCTCAGGGGGGCGCTGTGTCGTATGCGCAGTGTGTATTAACCGTCATCATTTATTCAAAAAAACCTTTCCATTAGTGAAAATCTAACTTTTCCACTGCGTCCAACCGTTTTACGATTTTCAAATTTTTTCCTTTTATGAGCGTTTTCATAATTTCACAGAAACTCAGTGGATGGAAAACTCATCGTTGAGAGAGAGACAGACTCCTGACAAACAGGGGATTTAGATTCTTTTTTTATTTTAAAAAGATCACAAAGAGCAAACGCAAACTTGTTTTTTATGAATCTGGAAAACAAACTTTAAAAAAACAGACCTTAAATATTAGTGTCCACAGCAAAAGTGTCAGCTGACCCCACCCCTGACCCCCGACCCCTGACCCCTGACTCGTTAACACAGTGTTAGTGTTTCATTAGGGAAGAGTTTAAATAGAGAACTACTGAGTGACTAAAAAAATATTCCCACTCCAGAACCATCCAGCGCGGCTTATTACAGTGTAAATACACACTAAAGTGCACAGAAAGTGTGTGTGTGTGTGTGCAGCATTTTCAGGACATTTTGGAAAATGTTTGGTGGGAAAAACACAGTTAAAGGAGCCAGTGTTTACACATCACACAGAATGTCACTGAATAAACAACAGTGAAGCTGCAGTTCCTGTAAAATCCGAATGATTCAGTGTCGAATCCCACAACAGAGACTCACCAACAACTCACAGCGACTCACCGAGACTCCCAGCAAACCACTGAGGTTCCACTGAGACCCACAGCAATCGACTGAGACACCACTGAGACACTCAGCAACACACTGAGAATCACAACAAACCATTGAGACTCACAGCAACTCAATGAGACTCCATTGAGACTCACAGCAACTCACTGAAACTCCCAGCAAACCACTGAGGCTCCACTGAAACCCACAGCAACCGACTGAGACACCACTGAGACTCTCAGCAACACACTGAGAATCACAACAAACCATTGAGGCTCACAGCAACTCAATGAGACTCCACTGAGACTCTCAGCAAACCACAGAGTCCCACAGCGAACCACTGAGACACTCAGCAACACACTGAGAATCACAACAAACCACTGATACTCACAGCAACTCAATGAGACTCCATTGAGACACACAGTGACCCACTGAGACTCAGTGTCTCGCTGAGTTTGCTTAGAATTTATTAAAAGTTGACTTATTCATAGATTATTCCAAGTTGATTTATTATGGCTTTGTTTATTAGAAGCGTATTTTTTTTAATTTTATTTATTTAATTATTATTTTGTTTGTGGGGTGGGGAAGAGGATTTGATTCTGGGTCCGAGCCGATGTTACTCTCAGGTCAGTTCCTGCTGTAGATTAGCAACAATGCTGCAGCATACGGTGGCCTTTATGGTTCAACTCCTAATCAGTGGTTGGTTTGATCCATTAGTTAAATAAAGGTCATCGAGCTCTTCCTTTTCATCAGAATTTAACTCTATTTTACATCACACACCAGTAACAAAACTGTTCCGGTCCAAACCTAGCACCGGGGAACCCACTCCCCAGAATCTACGGTTCCACCCTCTGCTCTAGAACATGAACCGTTTCAGATCAAACAGAACTGCAGCCACGACATTACCAATAACTACATTTTAATAACTGACCAGTCACTGATGCATTTTCACTTCATTAACATCGCGTTGAAAATCCTTCATCTACAAACAATCAAAACTTAATAAAGAAAATAAAATCCTTCATTTAAAGAGGTCAGGGAGATCTACAACCATCAGGGATCAGCTTCTGGTCCAAATCAAATCAGAACACAGGAAACAGAGACGAGACCCACAGGAAACAGAGAGGAGACCCACAGGAAACAGAGAGGAGACCCACAGGAAACAGAGAGGAGACCCACAGGAAACAGAGAGGAGACCCACAGGAAACAGAGACGAGACCCACAGGAAACAGAGAGGAGACCCACAGGAAACAGAGAGGAGACCCACAGGAAACAGAGAGGAGACCCACAGGAAACAGAGACGAGACCCACAGGAAACAGAGACGAGACCCACAGGAAACAGAGAGGAGACCCACAGGAAACAGAGACGAGACCCACAGGAAACAGAGACGAGACCCACAGGAAACAGACAGTTTTTTCATTGCTGTTTTTCAGAGAGCGAGTGTTTTACAAATGAATATATTTTACATACATCTTTACTAATGTGTTTGTTTCAGCTGTGTTCTGTTCCTGTTTTGATTTTCAGACAGAACCAGGTTCCTCCGTCAGGTAGAACATCTCCCGCTAGACAAACCCAACAAAATAATCCTTCACACTATTTACACCGTGTCCACTTTCACAGGTTCGATGGAGAAAATGATGATGATGAGGAAGAGTTTTTCGGAAGTGATCACGTTGTTTACAGTGCCACAGTGACACTGCTCCTAACTCCAGGGTTCTAGACAATAGAACCATCACGGTTCTGTGCCGGGATCATCACCGGAACAGCCCCCATGCGGCTCAGGTTGGATGCGGCCATCCTGCTGGGCGTGTGGCCGAGGGGTGAAGGGGCGTAGCTGAGGGAGGGCGGGACCTGGCTGGGGGGCCGGTCGTACTCCTCCGTGGGGATTTTGTCGTACGGAGGCTTGGCGAATTCATGAAGGTTTGACGGCGACATGGAGCCGAGAGACGAGCGCTGACTCGCAGAGAAACTCCTTGCCGTCGAGACTCGACTCTTAGGAGGAGGAACATCTTCCCTGTGGAGTCACAAGACAACAGAATCAGAACCAGAAACATCAGCCTCTGAAGCCATTTTCACACATGAACAACTCCAGAGAATCAGGTCCAGAGATGTCTCCAGGTTTGTCCCTCCACGGCTGGAGATGTTCCTCGGCAGGAGGCGGAGCCTGTGCAGCACATGCAGGAGAAACTTCAGAACACTGCACAGGCTCCGCCCCCCACACCTAATACACGTTTCATTTCTCGCTGCGAGAGAGTGTCTCAGTGTGTGAACCGCTCCAGGACGTCTCTGGACCCGACACTCGGGAGTTTTTCTAGAGATTCTCCAGAGCTCATATGGGAAAGAGGCAAAAGAGAGAGAGAGGGTGAGGGAAAGACAAAGAGAGAGAAAAGGGCAGAGAGAGAGAGAGAGGAAGAGAGAGAGAGAGGTGTGGTGGGACGAGAGAGGCTCGTTTGGTTAATCCTCTTTGTCTGAATGAGGCTATGAGGCAGAGACACAGTGTCTGTTTAGAGGGGCGCTGGGGGCGGGGCTGAGCAGAGACAAAGTGAAGAGCCAACACTGCCCCCATTTCCCCCACACAACCCCCCACCACAAAAAAAAAACGACTCCCCTATAACCTCCTACCCCCACCCCCCGCAACACACACACACACACACAGCAGGACCACTGAATAAACAAAAGAGCAGAACGGATTACAGCAGCTTCAGCTACAAGCACAAAATCAGGGCTCTGTGTATGTCTCTGTCAATGTGTGTGTGTGTGTGTGTGTAGGTGGGGGCTGTGATTGGAGGGAAATGAAAAAAGCTGAGCAAACCAAATGCACTCTGTGACGTTAACCCAAAGGCATTCAGGTCAACGCCTCTCCCTTCCCCCGTCCTCTGCTCTCTGTCTCACCCCATCTCCCACGTCTCTCCCTCTCTCTGTCTCACCTTATCTCCCACGTCTCTCCCTCTCTCTGTCTCCCCTCTTACCCCATCCCCCACGTCTCTCCCTCTCTCTGTCTCACCTTATCTCCCACATCTCTCCCTGTCGCACCTCATCTCCCACGTCTCTCCCTCTCTGTCTCACTTCATCTCCCACGTCTCTCGCTCTCTGTCTCCCCTCTCACCCCATCCCCCACGTCTCTCTCTCTATCTCACCCCATCTCCCACGTCTCTCCCTCTCTGTCTCACCCCATCTCCCATGTCTCTCCCTCTCTCTGTCTCACCCCATCTCCCCCTCTCTCTGTCTCCCCTCTCACCTCATCACCCATGTCTCTCCCTCTGTCTCACCCCATCTCCCACATCTCTCCCTCTCTGTCTCACCCCATCTCCCATGTCTCTACCTCTCTCTGTCTCTCCCTCTCACCTCATCACCCATGTCTCTCCCTCTGTCTCACCCCATCTCCCACATCTCTCCCTCTCTGTCTCACCCCATCTCCCACATCTCTCCCTCCGTCTCACCCCATCTCCCACGTCTCTCCCTCTCTCTGTCTCACCTTATCTCCCACGTCTCTCCCTCTCTCTGTCTCCCCTCTTACCCCATCCCCCACGTCTCTCCCTCTCACCCCATCTCCCACGTCTCTCCCTCTCTCTGTCTCACCTTATCTCCCACATCTCTCCCTGTCGCACCTCATCTCCCACGTCTCTCCCTCTCTGTCTCACTTCATCTCCCACGTCTCTCCCTCTCTGTCTCCCCTCTCACCCCATCCCCCACGTCTCTCTCTCTGTCTCACCCCATCTCCCACGTCTCTCCCTCTCTGTCTCACCCCATCTCCCATGTCTCTCCCTCTCTCTGTCTCACCCCATCTCCCCCTCTCTCTGTCTCCCCTCTCACCTCATCACCCATGTCTCTCCCTCTGTCTCACCCCATCTCCCACATCTCTCCCTCTCTGTCTCACCCCATCTCCCATGTCTCTACCTCTCTCTGTCTCTCCCTCTCACCTCATCACCCATGTCTCTCCCTCTGTCTCACCCCATCTCCCACATCTCTCCCTCTCTGTCTCACCCCATCTCCCACATCTCTCCCTCCGTCTCACACCATCTCCCACGTCTCTCCCTCTCACTCCATCTCTCCCTCTCTCTGTCTCACCCCATCTCCCACGTCTCTCCCTCTCTCTGTCTCCCCTCTCACCCCATCTCCCACGTCTCTTCCTCTCTGTCTCACCCCATCTCCCACGTCTCTCCCTCTCTCTGTCTCCCCTCTCACCCCATCTTCCACGGCTCTCCCTCTCTGTCTCACCCCATCTCCCACGTCTCTCCCTCTCTCTGTCTCCCCTCTCACCCCATCTTCCACGGCTCTCCCTCTCTGTCTCACCCCATCTCCCACGTCTCTCCCTCTCTCTGTCTCCCCTCTCACCCCATCTCCCACGGCTCTCCCTCTCTGTCTCACCCCATCTCCCACGTCTCTCCCTCTCTCTGTCTCCCCTCTCACCCCATCTTCCACGGCTCTCCCTCTCTGTCTCACCCCATCTCCTACGTCCCTCCCTGTCTCCCCTCTCACCCCATCTTCCACGTCTCTCCCTCTCTGTTTCACCCCATCTCCCACAGCTCTCCCTCTCTGTCTCACCCCATTTCTCACAGCTCTCCCTCTCTCTGTCTCACCCCATTTCCCACAGCTCTCCCTCTCTCCCTCTCAGGAGAGTCTGCCCCGGTCTGAGAGAATCTGTGCCGGTCTGAGAGAGTCTGTCCCAGTCTGAGAGAGTCTGTGCCGGTCTGAGAGAGTCTGCCCTGGTCTGAGAGAGTCTGTGCCGGTCTGAGAGAGTCTGTCCCGGTCTGAGAGAGTCTGCCCCGGTCTGAGAGAGTCTGTGCCGGTCTGAGAAAGTCTGCCCCGGTCTGAGAGAGCCAGTCTGGTCTGAGGGAGTCTGCCCCGGTCTGAGGGAGTCTGCCCTGGTCTGAGAGAGTCTGTGCCGGTCTGAGAGAGTCTGCCCCGGTCTAAGAGAGTCTGCCCCGGTCTGAGAGAGTCTGCCCCGGTCTGAGAGAGTCTGCCCCGGTCTGAGAGAGCCAGTCTGGTCTGAGGGAGTCTGCCCCGGTCTGAGGGAGTCTGCCCTGGTCTGAGGGAGTCTGTGCCGGTCTGAGAGAGTCTGCCCCGGTCTGAGAGAGCCAGTCTGGTCTGAGGGAGTCTGACCCGGTCTGAGAGAATCTGCCCCGGTCTGAGAGAGTCTGCCCTGGTCTGAGAGAGTCTGCCCCGGTCTGAGAGAGTCTGCCCCGGTCTGAGAGAGTCTGCCCCGGTCTGAGAGAGCCAGTCTGGTCTGAGTGAGTCTGACCCAGTCTTAGAGAGCCAGTCTGGTCTGAGAGAGTCTGCCCCGGTCTGAGAGAGTCTGTGCCAGTCTGAGAGAGTCTGCCCCGGTCTGAGAGAGTCTGTGCCAGTCTGAGAGAGTCTGCCCCGGTCTGAGAGAGTCTGTGCCAGTCTGAGAGAGTCTGCCCCGGTCTGAGAGAGTCTGTGCCAGTCTGAGAGAGTCTGCCCCGGTCTGAGAGAGTCTGCCCCGGTCTGAGAGAGTCTGCCCCGGTCTGAGAGAGTCTGCCCCGGTCTGAGAGAGCCAGTCTGGTCTGAGGGAGTCTGCCCCGGTCTGAGAGAGTCTGCCCCGGTCTGAGAGAGTCTGCCCCGGTCTGAGAGAGTCTGCCCTGGTCTGAGAGAGCCAGTCTGGTCTGAGGGAGTCTGCCCCGGTCTGAGAGAGTCTGCCCCGGTCTGAGAGAGTCTGCCCTGGTCTGAGAGAGCCAGTCTGGTCTGAGGGAATCTGCCCCGGTCTGAGAGAGTCTGCCCTGGTCTGAGAGAGTCTGCCCCGGTCTGAGAGAGTCTGCCCCGGTCTGAGAGAGTTTGCCCCGGTCTGAGAGAATCTGCCCCGGTCTGAGAGAGTCTGCCCCGGTCTGAGAGAGTCTGCCCCGGTCTGAGAGAGTCTGCCCCGGTCTGAGAGAGTTTGCCCCGGTCTGAGAGAATCTGCCCCGGTCTGAGAGAGTCTGCCCCGGTCTGAGAGAGTTTGCCCCGGTCTGAGAGAGTCTGCCCCGGTCTGAGAGAGTCTGCCCCGGTCTGAGAGAGTTTGCCCCGGTCTGAGAGAATCTGTCTGGTCTGAGAGAGTCTGCCCTGGTCTGAGAGAGTCTGCCCCGGTCTGAGAGAGTCTGCCCCGGTCTGAGAGAGTCTGCCCTGGTCTGAGAGAGTCTGCCTCGGTCTGAGGGAGTCTGCCTCGGTCTGAGAGAGTCTGCCTCGGTCTGAGAGAGTCTGTCTGGTCTGAGAGAGTCTGCCCCGGTCTGAGAGAATCTGTGCCGGTCTGAGAGAGTCTGTCCCGGTCTGAGAGAGTCTGCCCCGGTCTGAGAGAGTCTGTGCCGGTCTGAGAGAGTCTGCCCCGGTCTGAGAGAGCCAGTCTGGTCTGAGGGAGTCTGCCCCGGTCTGAGGGAGTCTGCCCTGGTCTGAGAGAGTCTGTGCCGGTCTGAGAGAGTCTGCCCCGGTCTAAGAGAGTCTGCCCCGGTCTGAGAGAGTCTGCCCCGGTCTGAGAGAGTCTGCCCCGGTCTGAGAGAGCCAGTCTGGTCTGAGGGAGTCTGCCCCGGTCTGAGGGAGTCTGCCCTGGTCTGAGGGAGTCTGTGCCGGTCTGAGAGAGTCTGCCCCGGTCTGAGAGAGCCAGTCTGGTCTGAGGGAGTCTGACCCGGTCTGAGAGAATCTGCCCCGGTCTGAGAGAGTCTGCCCTGGTCTGAGAGAGTCTGCCCCGGTCTGAGAGAGCCAGTCTGGTCTGAGTGAGTCTGACCCAGTCTTAGAGAGCCAGTCTGGTCTGAGAGAGTCTGCCCCGGTCTGAGAGAGTCTGTGCCAGTCTGAGAGAGTCTGCCCCGGTCTGAGAGAGTCTGCCCCGGTCTGAGAGAGTCTGTGCCAGTCTGAGAGAGTCTGCCCCGGTCTGAGAGAGTCTGTGCCAGTCTGAGAGAGTCTGCCCCGGTCTGAGAGAGTCTGTGCCAGTCTGAGAGAGTCTGCCCCGGTCTGAGAGAGTCTGCCCCGGTCTGAGAGAGTCCGCCCCGGTCTGAGAGAGCCAGTCTGGTCTGAGGGAGTCTGCCCCGGTCTGAGAGAGTCTGCCCCGGTCTGAGAGAGTCTGCCCCGGTCTGAGAGAGTCTGCCCTGGTCTGAGAGAGCCAGTCTGGTCTGAGGGAGTCTGCCCCGGTCTGAGAGAGTCTGCCCCGGTCTGAGAGAGTCTGCCCCGGTCTGAGAGAGTCTGCCCTGGTCTGAGAGAGCCAGTCTGGTCTGAGGGAGTCTGACCTGGTCTGAGAGAGTCTGCCCTGGTCTGAGAGAGTCTGCCCCGGTCTGAGAGAGTCTGCCCCGGTCTGAGAGAGTTTGCCCCGGTCTGAGAGAGTCTGCCCCGGTCTGAGAGAGTCTGCCCCGGTCTGAGAGAGTCTGCCCCGGTCTGAGAGAGTTTGCCCCGGTCTGAGAGAATCTGCCCCGGTCTGAGAGAGTCTGCCCCGGTCTGAGAGAGTCTGCCCCGGTCTGAGAGAGTCTGCCCCGGTCTGAGAGAGTTTGCCCCGGTCTGAGAGAATCTGTCTGGTCTGAGAGAGTCTGCCCTGGTCTGAGAGAGTCTGCCCCGGTCTGAGAGAGTCTGCCCCGGTCTGAGAGAGTTTGCCCCGGTCTGAGAGAATCTGCCCCGGTCTGAGAGAGTCTGCCCCGGTCTGAGAGAGTTTGCCCCGGTCTGAGAGAATCTGCCCCGGTCTGAGAGAGTTTGCCCCGGTCTGAGAGAGTCTGCCCCGGTCTGAGAGAGTCTGCCCCGGTCTGAGAGAGTCTGCCCCGGTCTGAGAGAGTTTACCCCGGTCTGAGAGAGTCTGTGCCGGTCTGAGAGAGTCTGCCCCGGTCTGAAGGAGTCAGTTGAGCCAGCCTGGTCTGAAGTTGATACCTGATCTCATAGGAAATCTCCTTCTCGTATTTCTTCCTTTGACGAGCGCGACAGCAGCAGAACAAGATCAGAGCGATCAGCAGGATTATCAACAGAACACAGATCACAGAACCAGCGATTATCCCTGCAGTGTTCGGAGCTACAGAGAGAGAGAGAGAGAGACATTATTACAGATATCTAAAATAACGAGTGTGTGTGTGTGTGTGTGTATGTGTGCGAGTGTGCGTGTAAGAGTGTGTGTGTGTGTATGTATGTGTGTGAGTGTGCGTGTGTATGTATGTATGTATATTTGTGTGCGCATGTGTGTGTGTGAGAGAGTATGTACGTACGTGTGTGTGTATATGAGAGTGTGCGCACGTGTGTGTGTGTGTGTGTGTGCGCGTGTATGTATGTATGTTTGTGTGCGCGTGTGTGTGTGTATGACTGTGTGTATATATGTATGCATGCATGTGTGTGAAAGAGAGAGTGTGTGAGACTCACGTTGTGTAATACTGAGCTGTACGACACACTCGTCGGTTCCGACCCGGTTGCTGACGGTGCAGCGGTACGTTCCAGATACGGCCTCAGTGGCATTCCGCATACTGACAGTACCTCCAACAGGATCTAAGAGAACACACAACTTTATTATACACACACACTCACAAACACACTGTCTCACACACACTCACACTCTCTCTCATACACACACACACACACACACATATACCCACTCTCTCATGCACGCACACATGTATACACACCCAGTACTGCGTTGGCTGGTAGTAATTTGGTTCCACTGGTTCTGTCCCAGGAGTACTGCAGAGGGCTCGTCCCATCTGTGGATTTACACTTTAGAACCACATCAGAACCCACCTGAGCAGAACCTTCCACTGAGCA
Source organism: Hoplias malabaricus (assembly GCF_029633855.1). Classification (NCBI taxonomy): domain Eukaryota; kingdom Metazoa; phylum Chordata; class Actinopteri; order Characiformes; family Erythrinidae; genus Hoplias; species Hoplias malabaricus. The sequence continues at coordinate 34,883,477 of NC_089817.1, forward strand.
CCGCGGCTTAGAGGGACGTACTGAGGGAGAGAGAGAGAGAGAGAGAGAGAGAGACTCATAACTAGTCCCACAAAGAACTCATCAATGCAGGATGGTGTGTGTGTGTGCGTGTGTGTGTTTTACAGGTGCTCTGATGTGTGTGTGTGTGTGTGTAGCAGGTGCTCTGATGTTTGTGTGTATGTTGCAGGTGCTCTGGTGTGTGTGTGTGTGTTGCAGGTGCTCTGGCGTGTGTGTGTATGTGTGTGTGTGTTTTGCAGGTGCTCTGGTGTGTGTGTGTGTGTGTGTGTGTGTGTGTGTTTTGCAGGTGCTCTGGTGTGTGTGTGTGTGTGTTGCAGATGCTCTGATGTGTGTGTGTGTGTGTGTTGCAGGTGCTCTGATGTGTGTGTGTGTGTGTGTTGCAGGTGCTCTGATGTGTGTGTGTGTGTGTGTTGCAGGTGCTCTGATGTGTGTGTGTGTGTGTGTTGCAGGTGCTCTGATGTGTGTGTGTGTGTGTGTTGCAGGTGCTCTGATGTGTGTGTGTGTGTGTGTGTGTGTGTGTGTGTGTGTTTTGCAGGTGCTCTGGTGTGTGTGTGTTGCAGATGCTCTGATGTGTGTGTGTGTGTGTTGCAGGTGCTCTGATGTGTGTGTGTGTGAGTTGCAGGTGCTCTGATGTGTGTGTGTGTGTGTTGCAGGTGCTCTGATGTGTGTGTGTGTGTGTGTGTTGCAGGTGCTCTGATGTGTGTGTGTGTGTGTGTTGCAGGTGCTCTGATGTGTGTGTGTGTGTGTGTGTGTGTGTGTGTGTGTGTGTGTGTGTGTTTTGCAGGTGCTCTGGTGTGTGTGTGTTGCAGATGCTCTGATGTGTGTGTGTGTGTGTTGCAGGTGCTCTGATGTGTGTGTGTGTGTGTTGCAGGTGCTCTGATGTGTGTGTGTGTGTGTTGCAGGTGCTCTGATGTGTGTGTGTGTGTGTGTTGCAGGTGCTCTGATGTGTGTGTGTGTGTGTGTTGCAGGTGCTCTGATGTGTGTGTGTGTGTGTGTTGCAGGTGCTCTGATGTGTGTGTGTGTGTGTTGCAGGTGCTCTGATGTGTGTGTGTGTGTGTGTTGCAGGTGCTCTGATGTGTGTGTGTGTGTGTGTGTTGCAGGTGCTCTGATGTGTGTGTGTGTGTGTGTGTTGCAGGTGCTCTGATGTGTGTGTGTGTGTGTTGCAGGTACTCTGATGTGTGTGTGTGTGTGTTGCAGGTGCTCTGATGTGTGTGTGTGTGTGTGTGTTGCAGGTGCTCTGATGTGTGTGTGTGTGTGTTGCAGGTGCTCTGATGTGTGTGTGTGTGTGTTGCAGGTGCTCTGATGTGTGTGTGTGTGTGTGGGTTGCAGTGACCGTCTCGGTCTCCAGCCGAGAAGCTCTTCACTTCCAAGCTTCAGGTTTGTTTAGAGGAAAGTGACGTGTTCTGGAGGTCTCTGAACTGATGAGCTGTATTCAGTCCCAAACCACAACAACACCCCAGTACACCATGAGTACGTAGGAGCCCAGCTGAGTAAGCATCATGAGGTGGAAAAGCACCATAAACGTCTGACAACTCTCTTTTAGTCCAACCCTAACTTCTCTAATCATTTACCAAGAGTTACACCACTTCAGACCTGAACAACTCTCAGCTGCAGAGCGCAGACTGTAGTAACACACTGAGTTCCAGCGACACACACACAGCTGTCTTCAACATTCACTGTCAGCTGTTTCAATCGTACTGTGGACATCGGCCGATCACAACACAGCGCTGGAGCTCGCGCTCGGCCTGAACTCTCTCACTGGACCAGAGAGAAACTGACAGACGCAGTGAGTCAAAGCTAAAGACAGAATTCCAGAAGGAAACTCCTTGTTCTCAGTAGAATTCCAGCTCTGGGTGTAATTCCAGCTCCGCAGCTCGATCCGCATCTGATATGTAAACATTCCAGTTTCTACTGCCTCAGAGTTTCAGAAAGTGACTCACTCTACGTCACTGTGTTTGTTTAAAGAACTGTCAACATCAGGACGAGCACTAGCTACCACACACACACACACACCCAGAGAGAGACAACACAACCGTCCAGATCAGTGTGTGTGTGTGTGTGTGTGTGTTTGTTTATTATTCTTTTACTAACATTAAAACAGAACTAACCCTGAAATTATAATGAAATTCATAAAAGCAGAATGATTCCAAAATTCCTATTGAGGACTGGGTTTAGGACGAGGGTTGGGTTTAGGACTGGGTTTAGGACGAGGGTTGTGTTTAGGACTGGGTTTAGGACGAGGGTTGTGTTTAGGACTGGGTTTAGGACGAGGGTTGGGTTTAGGACTGGGTTTAGGACGAGGGTTGTGTTTAGGACTGGGTTTAGGACGAGGGTTGTGTTTAGGACTGGGTTTAGGATGAGGGTTGGGTTTAGGACTGGGTTTAGGACTGGGTTTAGGACGAGGGTTGGGTTTAGGACTGGGTTTAGGACGAGGGTTGGGTTTAGGACTGGGTTTAGGATGAGGGTTGGGTTTAGGACTGGGTTTAGGACGAGGGTTGGGTTTAGGACTGGGTTTAGGATGAGGGTTGGGTTTAGGACTGGGTTTAGGACGAGGGTTGGGTTTAGGACGAGGGTTGGGTTTAGGAGAAAGGGGAGTTTTTTGATCGTGAACTCACCCATCACAGTGAGCAGGACTTTCTGGGAGCCGATGCCTGGAGCTTTTTTCACTTTACATTGATACGTCCCGGTGTCAGACGCCTTCAAATGCGACAGATTTATAGAAGCATCACCGCTCTTCGGGTCGGGCAAGGAAAAGTAAACTCGACCCTTTAGAGGAGGATAATAATCCTCATACACTCTATCACCAGAATACAGGATCACCTACAGAGAGAGAGAGAGAGAAGAGGGGGGGGGGGGTTGTTAATAATACCCTATAATAAAATATAAAATTTGCACGTCCCCTCTAACCCAAAAACAAATATGATCTCTCAATTCAGTAAGCTTTACTGGCATGACCATATTTACATACAGTATCGCCAAAGCATTAATACAACAATGTCTCTCTCTCTCACTCTCTCACACACACACACACACACACACACACACACACACCTCCTGCAGCTTCACTGGAATATGTTCAAAATTGAAAGAAAGAGAAAGGAAATTAAATGGAAGCAGGGGTGTGCGCACACACACACAGAGAAGCTGTGTTTCGTGCCCTGTGTGTTCTGCACAGTGCCACAGCAGTGTTTTCTTCATCATCATCGCACCCCACTACAGACCTTTAGAGTCAAAGATAAAAGCATTGAGCTTCTAAACTCTCCTCCTGTCTCTCAGAGCCCCTCAGCCGTGTGTGTGTGCGCGCGTGTGTGTGCGTGCATGTTGAGAGAGAGAGAAAGAGAGAGAGAGAGAGAGAGAGAGAGAAGCATGTTTTATTTGAAATGCAAATTGTGTCTGTTTCCTGATCCTGATTCTAGAGGAAAGTGTTACCGTGGAAACGCTCTAGTGAGGGAGGGCTAGCCCTATGAAGCGCCGCCCTCTGAAATTCCAGCAAATACACACAGCCAATCAGGAGAGACTAAAGGACAGCGAATGATAGAGAGATTTTTTTCACACACGACCTACCAACACACACACACCCCAACACTGACACACACACACCCCGACACTGACACACACACAAACCCCAACACTGACACACACACACACACCCCAACACTCACCACTTTCTCCTCTAGCTGGTTGTCTGATGGCTGGAGACTCCATTCGATGTCGAGGGGCCCCGAGTCAGCGGCGGAGAGACTGAACTGACAGTCGAGTTTCACATTCTCTCCACTTGCCTTCTCCACAGAGGACGGACCTGTGGAGGTGATCTGCAGTGCACATGCAGCACCTGAACACACACACACACAGAAACAGCAGCAATAAACATTACGTTGTCTGTGAGTTTCAGTGTTTAATGAAACTGCTGAACCTGCACAGCCAGTTTTAAACACACACACACACACACACACAGCGCACCACAAACACACACACACAGTGCACCACAAACACACACACAGTGCACCACAAACACACACAGCGCACCACAAACACACACACAGTGCACCACAAACACACATACACAGCACAACAAAGACACACACACAATAACAACAAGGACACACACGGTTTACGTTTGAATAACATTTCTAACACAGCTGTGCACATCTGTCTCTGTCTCTCTCATGCTCCCACTGTCTCACTCTCTCTAACTGTTTCTCTCTCTCAGTCTTTCGCTCTCCCAGTCTCTCACCGTTTCCCTCTCTCACTCTCTCCCTCTGTCTCTCAGTTTCTCTCTCACTGTTTCTCTCTCTCTCTTTCTCACACTGTTTCTCTCTCTTTCTCTCACTCTCAATTTCTCTCTTTCTCTCCCACTGTCTCTCAGTTTCTCTCTTTCTCTCCCACTGTCTCTCAGTTTCTCTCTTTCTCTCTCACTGTTTCTCTCTCTCTCTCACATTCAATACTTTGGGAAGCTTTATCAGCTGCAGTGCATTATGGGAAAGGTTGACGTGGTCAGAACACAGGAATGTATCAGAGAAAGAGAGTGGCAGTAAAATCCTTCCTCGCGCGCGCACACACACGCGCACACACACACACACACACACCGGGATTTAAAGTGCTGCTCCTCTCTCTCCCTCATGTTTTTGTGTGTGTGTGTGTGTGTGTGTGTCTTTGTGTCTGCTGACCTCATCAGAGTCAGAGAGAAGAGAGAACAATAAAAGTGACAGAAAAAAAGAATGGAGACACAGTGAGAGAGAAACAGAGAGAAAAGAACACACACTTGTAGCTGGTCAGTGTTTAATTTTAGTGTTTAAACATTTAAACAGTGTTTGTTTCACGAACTCCTTTCTGTGAGAACTGTGTTTAGTTCTCTCTCACTGTGTCTCTCTCACTGTCTCTCTCTCCTACTGTCTCTCTCTCTCACTGTGTGTGTGTCTCTCTCTCTGTCTGTCTCTCTCACTATGTGTCTCTCCCTCTCTCTCTCCCTCTCTCTCTCTCTCTCACTCTCACTGCCTCTCTCTCTCCGTGTGGGTGTCTCTCTCTCTCTCACTATGTGTCTCTCCCTCTCTGTCTCTCTCACTGTGTGTGTCTCTCTCTCTCTGTCTGTCTCTCTCACACTGTCTCTCTCTCTCACTGTGTGTGTCTCTCTCTCTCTGTCTGTCTCTCTCACACTGTCTCTCTCTCTCTCGTAGTTTGGAGCAGACAGTGATTCAGTGATTAATAAAAACACAGGCCGTGTCCCACACTGACACTTAGTTCATTAACAGCAGCTCCATCACAGACACGTTATAATATCTGAGAGATAAATGTTTCCTGATTTTACTGAGCTTTCCCTTTAACAACTAAAGCAGGACAGGTGACGACAGGCAGGTCACATGATGAAACATTAATACACAGCAGGACACACTGAATATTCATGAGCTCAATCAGCCTCTCTCTCTCACACACACACACTGCTGAGCTCGGAATATCATAACGAAGGTCAAGATCATGCACACAACACACACACACAGAGAGAGAGAGAGAAAGAGAAAAAAAGAGAGAGAGAGAACAGGAGGGAGAATTCTCACTTTGTCTTTCCTCTGGGAGGACCGCAGCCCCAAAGAAACTCACCTGTTTTTACACACACACACACAGGCACTAGTGTGTGTATGTGTGTCCATGTTCTACATGTCTCCTAGCAACAGTGACTACGCAGGAGATCAGGACAGTACAGGGATCAGGTAACACAGACACACGCAGACACATGCGCGCACACACACACACACCCATCAGGACCAGTCTGAAACACCCCCAATCAGAGTCACCCACATTATAACACTCCACACACACACACACACACACTTCCCCCTCAGAGACTCTTATCTCTTCTTTCTGTTTGTTGGTTGTTTCACGCTCAGCCTGTCGACCTTTGACCAACAGCCGATACCAACCCTTCAGAGCCGAGGACGTTGTGAGAAACGGCAGAATACTGCCCACGGAGGGAGGATTGTGATGGGGCAGTCATCTTAGACTCGGAAACACACACCCCCCATCACACATACACTCTCATTTAACCCCTCACTCACCCCTTATCATATACTACTTCATTCAGTACTCAAACCTCTCTCTGTCATCATCACTATTAGTCTCTGCGAATCACCACAGTCACTCTCTCGCGACCACGACACAGTCACTCTCTCGCAACCGCGACACAGTCACTCTCTCGCAACCGCGACACAGTCACTCTCTCGCAACCGCGGCACAGTCACTCTCTCGCAACCGCGGCACAGTCACTCTCTCGCAACCCCGACACAGTCACTCTCTCGCAACCGCGACACAGTCACTCTCTCGCAACCGCGACACAGTCACTCTCTCGCAACCGCGACACAGTCACTCTCTCGCAACCGCGACACAGTCACTCTCTCGCAACCGCGACACAGTCACTCTCTCGCAACCGCGGCACAGTCACTCTCTCGCAACCGCGGCACAGTCACTCTCTCGCAACCGCGGCACAGTCACTCTCTCGCATCCGCGGCACAGTCACTCTCGCAACCGCGGCACAGTCACTCTCTCGCAACCGCGGCACAGTCACTCTCTCGCAACCGCAACACAATCATTCTCGGAACCGCAACACAGTCACTCCCTCGCAACCGCGACACAGTCACTCCCTCGCAACCGCGACACAGTCACTCCCTCGCAACCGCGACACAATCATTCTCGCAACCACGACACAGTCACTCTCGCAACCATGACACAGTCACTCTCGCAACCACGACACAGTCACTCTCGCAACCACGACACAGTCACTCTCTCGCAACCACGACACAGTCACTCTCTCGCAACCACGTCAGTCACTCTCTCGCAACCACGACACAGTCTCTCTCTCGCAACCACGACACAGTCACTCTCTCAACCACGACACAGTCACTCTCGCAACCACGACACAGTCACTCTCGCAACCACGACACAGTCACTCTCGCAACCACGACACAGTCACTCTCGCAACCACGACACAGTCACTCTCTCGCAACCACGTCAGTCACTCTCTCGCAACCACGACACAGTCTCTCTCTCACAACCACGACACAGTCACTCTCTCTCTCGCAACCACGACACAGTCACTCTCTCTCTCGCAACCACGACACAGTCACTCTCTCTCTTGCAACCACGACAGTCACTCTCTCACAACCTTGACACAGTCACTCTCTCACAACCATAACACAGTCACGACACATTCACTCTCTCACAACCACGACACAGTCACTCTCTCACAACCACGACACTGTCACTCTCTCACAACCACGACACTGTCACTCTCTCACAACCGCAACACTGTCACTCTCTCACAACCGCAACACTGTCACTCTCTCACAACCGCGACACTGTCACTCTCTCACAATCGCGACACAGTCACTCTCTCACAACCGCGACACAGTCACTCTCTCACAACCGCGACACAGTCACTCTCTCACAACCCCGACACAGTCACTCTCTCACAACCACGACACAGTCACTCTCTCACAACCACGACACAGTCACTCTCTCACAACCACGACACAGTCACTCTCTCACAACCACGACACAGTCACTCTCTCACAACCACGACACAGTCACTCTCTCACAACAACAACACAGTCACTCTCTCGCAACCACGTCAGTCACTCTCTCGCAACCACGACACAGTCACTCTCTCTCTCACAACCACGACACAGTCACGACATAATCACTCCCTCACAATCACGACACAGCCACTCTCTCACAACCACGACACAGCCACTCTCTCACAACCACGACACAGCCACTCTCTCACAACCACGACACAGCCACTCTCTCACAACCACGACACAGCCACTCTCTCACAACCACGACACAGTCACTCTCTCACAACCACGACACAGTCACTCTCTCACAACCACGACACAGTCACTCTCTCACAACCACGACACAGCCACTCTCTCACAACCACGACACAGCCACTCTCTCACAACCACGACACAGCCACTCTCTCACAACCATGACACAGCCACTCTCTCACAACCACGACACAATCACTCTCTCACAACCACGACACAATCACTCTCTCACAACCACGACACAGCCACTCTCTCACAACCACGACACAGCCACTCTCTCACAACCACGACACAGCCACTCTCTCACAACCACGACACAGCCACTCTCTCACAACCTCGACACAGCCACTCTCTCACAACCACGACACAGCCACTCTCTCACAACCACGACACAGTCACTCTCTCACAACCACGACACAGTCACTTTCTCACAACCACGACACAGTCACTCTCTCACAACCACGACACAGTCACTCTCTCACAATCGCGACACAGTCACTCTCTCACAACCACGACACAGTCACTCTCTCACAACCACGACACAGTCACTCTCTCACAACCACGACAGTCACTCTCTCACAACCACGACACAGTCACTCTCTCACAACCACGACACAGTCACTCTCTCACAACAACAACACTGTCACTCTCTCGCAACCACGTCAGTCACTCTCTCGCAACCACGTCACAGTCACTCTCTCTCTCACAACCACGACACAGTCACTCTCTCACAACCACAACACAGTCACTCTCTCACAACCACAACACAGTCATGACATAATCAGTCCCTCACAATCACAACACAGCCACTCTCTCACAACCACGACACAGCCACTCTCTCACAACCACGACACAGCCACTCTCTTACAACCACGACACAGTCACTCTCTCACAACCATGACACAGTCACTCTCTCACAACAACAACACTGTCACTCTCTCACAACCACGACACAGCCACTCTCTCACAACCACGACACAGCCACTCTCTCACAACCACGACACAGCCACTCTCTCACAACCACGACACAGCCACTCTCTCACAACCACGACACAGCCACTCTCTCACAACCACGACACAGCCACTCTCTCACAACCACGACACAGTCACTCTCTCACAACCACGACACAGTCACTCTCTCACAACCACGACAGTCACTCTCTCACAACCACGACACAGTCACTCTCTCACAACCACAACACAGTCACTCTCTCACAACCATAACACAGTCACTCTCTCACAATCACGACACAGCCACTCTCTCACAACCACGACACAGCCACTCTCTCACAACCACAACAGAGTCACTCTCTCACAACCACGACACAGCCACTCTCTCACAACCACGACACAATCACTCTCTCACAACCACGACACAGTCACTCTCTCACAACCACGACACAGTCACTCTCTCACAACCACGACACAGTCACTCTCTCACAACCACGACACAGTCACTCTCTCACAACAACAACACTGTCACTCTCTCACAACAACAACACTGTCACTCTCTCGCAACCACGTCAGTCACTCTCTCGCAACCACGACACAGTCACTCTCTCTCTCACAACCACGACACAGTCACTCTCTCTCTCACAACCACGACACAGTCACTCTCTCACAACCACAACACAGTCACTCTCTCACAACCACGACACAGTCACGACATAATCACTCCCTCACAATCACGACACAGCCACTCTCTCACAACCACGACACAGCCACTCTCTCACAACCACGACACAGCCACTCTCTCACAACCACGACACAGTCACTCTCTCACAACCACGACACAGTCACTCTCTCACAACCACGACAGTCACTCTCTCACAACCACGACACAGTCACTCTCTCACAACCACGACACAGTCACTCTCTCACAACCACGACACAGTCACTCTCTCACAACCACGACACAGTCACTCTCTCACAACCACGACACAGCCACTCTCTCACAACCACGACACAGCCACTCTCTCACAACCACGACACAGCCACTCTCTCACAACCACGACACAGCCACTCTCTCACAACCACGACACAGCCACTCTCTCACAACCACGACACAATCACTCTCTCACAACCACGACACAATCACTCTCTCACAACCACGACACAGCCACTCTCTCACAACCACGACACAGCCACTCTCTCACAACCACGACACAGCCACTCTCTCACAACCACGACACAGCCACTCTCTCACAACCTCGACACAGCCACTCTCTCACAACCACGACACAGCCACTCTCTCACAACCACGACACAGTCACTCTCTCACAACCACGACACAGTCACTTTCTCACAACCACGACACAGTCACTCTCTCACAACCACGACACAGTCACTCTCTCACAATCGCGACACAGTCACTCTCTCACAACCACGACACAGTCACTCTCTCACAACCACGACACAGTCACTCTCTCACAACCACGATAGTCACTCTCTCACAACCACGACACAGTCACTCTCTCACAACCACGACACAGTCACTCTCTCACAACAACAACACTGTCACTCTCTCGCAACCACGTCAGTCACTCTCTCGCAACCACGTCACAGTCACTCTCTCTCTCACAACCACGACACAGTCACTCTCTCACAACCACAACACAGTCACTCTCTCACAACCACAACACAGTCATGACATAATCAGTCCCTCACAATCACGACACAGCCACTCTCTCACAACCACGACACAGCCACTCTCTCACAACCACGACACAGCCACTCTCTTACAACCACGACACAGTCACTCTCTCACAACCACGACACAGTCACTCTCTCACAACAACGACACTGTCACTCTCTCACAACCACGACACAGCCACTCTCTCACAACCACGACACAGCCACTCTCTCACAACCACGACAGAGCCACTCTCTCACAACCACGACACAGCCACTCTCTCACAACCACGACACAGCCACTCTCTCACAACCACGACACAGCCACTCTCTCACAACCACGACACAGCCACTCTCTCACAACCACGACACAGCCACTCTCTCACAACCACGACACAGCCACTCTCTCACAACCACGACACAGCCACTCTCTCACAACCACGACACAGTCACTCTCTCACAACCACGACACAGTCACTCTCTCACAACCACGACAGTCACTCTCTCACAACCACGACAGTCACTCTCTCACAACCACGACACAGTCACTCTCTCACAACCACAACACAGTCACTCTCTCACAACCATAACACAGTCACTCTCTCACAATCACGACACAGCCACTCTCTCACAACCACGACACAGCCACTCTCTCACAACCACAACAGAGTCACTCTCTCACAACCACGACACAGCCACTCTCTCACAACCACGACACAATCACTCTCTCACAACCACGACACAGTCACTCTCTCACAACCACGACACAGTCACTCTCTCACAACCACGACACAGTCACTCTCTCACAACCACGACACAGTCACTCTCTCACAACAACAACACTGTCACTCTCTCACAACAACAACACTGTCACTCTCTCGCAACCACGTCAGTCACTCTCTCGCAACCACGACACAGTCACTCTCTCTCTCACAACCACGACACAGTCACTCTCTCTCTCACAACCACGACACAGTCACTCTCTCACAACCACAACACAGTCACTCTCTCACAACCACGACACAGTCACGACATAATCACTCCCTCACAATCACGACACAGCCACTCTCTCACAACCACGACACAGCCACTCTCTCACAACCACGACACAGCCACTCTCTCACAACCACGACACAGTCACTCTCTCACAACCATGACACAGTCACTCTCTCATAACAACAACACTGTCACTCTCTCACAACCACGACACAGCCACTCTCTCACAACCACGACACAGCCACTCTCTCACAACCACGACACAGCCACTCTCTCACAACCACGACACAGCCACTCTCTCAAAACCACGACACAGCCACTCTCTCAAAACCACGACACAGCCACTCTCTCACAACCACGACACAGCCACTCTCTCACAACCACGACACAGTCACTCTCTCACAACCACGACACAGTCACTCTCTCACAACCACGACACAGTCACTCTCTCACAACCACGACACAGTCACTCTCTCACAACCACGACACAGTCACTCTCTCACAACAACGACACAGTCACTCTCTCACAACAACGACACAGTCACTCTCTCACAACCACGACACAGTCACTCTCTCACAACCACGACACAGCCACTCTCTCACAACCACGACACAGCCACTCTCTCACAACCACGACACAATCACTCTCTCACAACCACGACACAATCACTCTCTCACAACCACGACACAGTCACTCTCTCACAACCACGACACAGTCACTCTCTCACAACCACGACAGATCACTCTCTCACAACCACAACAGAGTCACTCTCTCACAACCACAACAGAGTCACTCTCTCACAACCACAACAGAGTCACTCTCTCACAACCACGACACAGTCACTCTCTCACAACCACGACACAGTCACTCTCTCACAACCACGACAGTCACTCTCTCACAACCACGACACAGTCACTCTCTCACAACCACGACACAGTCACTCTCTCACAACCACGACACAGTCACTCTCTCACAACCACGACACAGTCACTCTCTCACAACCACAACACAGTCACTCTCTCACAACCACAACACAGTCACTCTCTCACAATCACGACACAGCCACTCTCTCACAACCACGACACAGCCACTCTCTCACAACCACGACAGAGTCACTCTCTCACAACCACGACACAGCCACTCTCTCACAACCACGACACAATCACTCTCTCACAACCACGACACAGTCACTCTCTCACAACCACGACACAGTCACTCTCTCACAACCACGACACAGTCACTCTCTCACAACCACGACACAGTCACTCTCTCACAACAACAACACTGTCACTCTCTCACAACAACAACACTGTCACTCTCTCACAACAACAACACTGTCACTCTCTCGCAACCACGTCAGTCACTCTCTCGCAACCACGACACAGTCACTCTCTCTCTCACAACCACGACACAGTCACTCTCTCACAACCACAACACAGTCACTCTCTCACAACCACGACACAGTCACGACATAATCACTCCCTCACAATCACGACACAGCCACTCTCTCACAACCACGACACAGCCACTCTCTCACAACCACTACACAGCCACTCTCTCACAACCACGACACAGTCACTCTCTCACAACCATGACACAGTCACTCTCTCATAACAACAACACTGTCACTCTCTCACAACCACGACACAGCCACTCTCTCACAACCACGACACAGCCACTCTCTCACAACCACGACACAGCCACTCTCTCACAACCACGACACAGCCACTCTCTCACAACCACGACACAGCCACTCTCTCACAACCACGACACAGCCACTCTCTCACAACCACGACACAGCCACTCTCTCAAAACCACGACACAGCCACTCTCTCACAACCACGACACAGTCACTCTCTCACAACCACGACACAGTCACTCTCTCACAACCACGACACAGTCACTCTCTCACAACCACGACACAGTCACTCTCTCACAATCACGACACAGCCACTCTCTCACAACCACGACACAGCCACTCTCTCACAACCACAACAGAGTCACTCTCTCACAACCACGACACAGCCACTCTCTCACAACCACGACACAATCACTCTCTCACAACCACGACACAATCACTCTCTCACAACCACGACAGTCACTCTCTCACAACCACGACACAGTCACTCTCTCACAACCACGACAGATCAGTCTCTCACAACCACAACAGAGTCACTCTCTCACAACCACAACAGAGTCACTCTCTCACAACCACAACACAGTCACTCTCTCACAACCACAACACAGTCACTCTCTCACAACCACAACAGAGTCACTCTCTCACAACCACAACAGAGTCACTCTCTCACAACCACAACACAGTCACTCTCTCACAACCACAACAGAGTCACTCTCTCACAACCACAACACAGTCACTCTCTCACAACCACGACAGATCACTCTCTCACAACCACAACACAGTCACTTTCTCACAACCACAACAGAGTCACTCTCTCACAACCACAACACAGCCACTCTCTCACAACCACGACAGATCACTCTCTCACAACCACAACACAGTCACTTTCTCACAACCACAACAGAGTCACTCTCTCACAACCACAACACAGCCACTCTAAAGTTGTGATTTTGTTAATGGTTAAGTATACTGTCATATTTTTTGGATTTCTTTGTGGTCTGTCCGTGTTCTCTTTGTTTCTAATCGTTGTCTCAATTTTCACAGTTTTTTCAGTGTTCTGTCTGTTTTCTCATTGTTTTTGGTGGTCATTTTTCCAAAAGAAAATTTTGTTTAAAACTTCAGATTCAAATATTACAATAAAAAATGATGCGCTCATTGGTGTAAAAGAAAACTGTGAAATAATCCGTGTTCCTGGTGTAAAGAAACACTAAAATACTGTTCAGATACGAAACTGATCTTTAGAACAAAAGAAGTTCTCGGTGAAACTCACTGAAAAACAGCAGCGCGTGCAGCAAGCGGACCGTGCTCTTGTCCATTGGTTCTGTTCGGCTGGGTCCGGCAGTATTCGGTTCGACTCGACTCGAGTTTGTTGTGGTCAGAAATGTGGTGTTCTTCGGATTGTTTATGGCTAAGTCTCCGTGTTTTCCGCGGATCAGATGAAACTGGACCTCCGTCGCTCCGCAGGTGCAGAGTCCTAGCCTGGTCACGTGCTCTCACCCACAGACCAATCAGAGAGCTGCTCTTTAACCCACCCGTTTTTCGACAGACCAGCATAGGAGGCGTGGCTTGTCGTAAAGCAGGTGGGCGGAAAGGAAGCTGTGAAAAGCCTCTCCCGCCCTCTTCAGGACAAACTGTGCAAATGCAGCTTTACTAATAATAATCAATAACTTGGACGAATTTCAACAGAGAACTTTCACCAACTTTATTCAGTAAAAAAAAAACGATTTTACAATAAATACTTGTCGATATTTTTTTTATCAAAGAAGCGAAATAAACATTAATAAAACTGAATAATAAAGGTTTATTTAAAACCAGAAATGCAAAGTGTGTTAAATCCACACATAACAGAAAAAACATTATTCATTAAAAAAATAAAATTTAAAATAATAATAATAACACAGTTAATATCACAGTAAAAAATATTTAAAAGCAGAAACATAATTTTAAAAACTGACTCTCTCCACAACCTGACTCAGACCCTGACTCTCTCCACAACCTGACTCAGCCCCTGACTCTCTCCACAACCTGACTCAGACTCTCACCCTGACTCTCTCCACAACCTGAATCTCACCCTGACTCTCTCCACAACCTGACTCAGCCCCTGACTCTCTCCACAACCTGACTCAGACTCTCACCCTGACTCTCTCCACAACCTGAATCTCACCCTGACTCTCTCCACTACCTGACTCAGACCCTGACTCTCTCCACAACCTGACTCAGCCCCTGACTCTCTCCACAACCTGACTCAGACTCTCACCCTGACTCTCTCCACAACCTGAATCTCACCCTGACTCTCTCCACTACCTGACTCAGACCTTGACTCTCTCCACAACCTGACTCAGCCCCTGACTCTCTCCACAACCTGACTCAGACTCTCACCCTGACTCTCTCCACAACCTGAATCTCACCCTGACTCTCTCCACTACCTGACTCAGACCTTGACTCTCTCCACAACCTGACTCAGACCTTGACTCTCTCCACAACCTGACTCAGACCTTGACTCTCTCCACAACCTGACTCAGCCCCTGACTCTCTCCACAACCTGACTCAGACCTTGACTCTCTCCACAACCTGACTCAGACCTTGACTCTCTCCACAACCTGACTCAGACCTTGACTCTCTCCACAACCTGACTCAGCCCCTGACTCTCTCCACAACCTGACTCAGCCCCTGACTCTCTCCACAACCTGACTCAGCCCCTGACTCTCTCCACAACCTGACTCAGCCCCTGACTCTCTCCACAACCTGACTCAGACTCTCACCCTGACTCTCTCCACTACCTGACTCAGACCTTGACTCTCTCCACAACCTGACTCAGCCCCTGACTCTCTCCACAACCTGACTCAGACTCTCACCCTGACTCTCTCCACAACATGAATCTCACCCTGACTCTCTCCACTACCTGACTCAGACCTTGACTCTCTCCACAACCTGACTCAGACCTTGACTCTTTCCACAACCTGACTCAGACCTTGACTCTCTCCACAACCTGACTCAGCCCCTGACTCTCTCCACAACCTGACTCAGACCTTGACTCTCTCCACAACCTGACTCAGACCTTGACTCTCTCCACAACCTGACTCAGCCCCTGACTCTGTCCACAACCTGACTCAGACCTTGACTCTCTCCACAACCTGACTCAGCCCCTGACTCTCTCCACAACCTGACTCAGCCCCCGACTCTCTCCACAACCTGACTCAGCCCCTGACTCTCTCCACAACCTGAGTCAGCCCCTGACTCTCTCCACAACCTGACTCAGACCTTGACTCTCTCCACAACCTGACTCAGCCCCTGACTCTCTCCACAACCTGACTCAGCCCCTGACTCTCTCCACAACCTGACTCAGCCCTGACTCTCTCCACAACCTGACTCAGACTCTCACCCTGACTCTCAATCTGATAGAGTGTGT